>NW_016108092.1:377188-401243 GCF_001604975.1 Cebus imitator | reverse complement strand
GATAGCCCCTAAAATTCCCTGGTATGGCCAGTCAGGAAGCCTGATGGGACTTGGCAGATGACAGTGGATTATTGGAAACTGAATAAGGTAACACCCTCTCTGCATGCAGATGTACCTTCCATCATGGATTTGATGGACCACTTGACAATGGAACTGGGACAGTACAACTATGTTGTAGACTTGGCTAATGCATTAGTTTCCATTGACATTGCTCCACAGAGCCAGGAACAGTTTGCCTTCACATGGAAAGGACAACAGTGGACTTTCACCATGCTGCCACAGGGCTATGTGCATAGCCCCACCATTTGTCATGGTATTGTTGCCATGGATTTAGCTACCTGGAAATGTCCAAAAGGGGTCCACTTGTTCCATTATATTGATGATATGTTAACCTCTGATTCTCTTGTAGATTTAGAAGAGGTAGCACCCCTCTTGTGACAACATTTGGCAGCATGTGGATGGGCCATCAATGAATCCAAGGTCCAAGGGCCTGGATTGTCTGCCAAATTCTTGGGAATTATTTGGTCGGGTAAGACAAAGGCCATACCAGAGACCATCATTGATAAAATCCAGGCATACCCCCAGCCCACCACGGTGAGGCAGCTGCAAACTTTTGGGGGCCTCTTGGAGTATTGGCCAGCATTTATGCCCCTTTTGACTCAAATGATAAAACCATTATACTGGTTAACAAAAGCGGAGGCTACCTGGGATTGGGATGATGAGGCTGACACAGACTTTCTGGCAGACAAGTGGGCTATTCAGCAAGCACAGGCATTACAAGTGATTGATCAGGGGTGCCCATTTGTACTTGAAATACATGTGACTACAGATGGTTTTGGCTGGGGCTTATTGCAGCACACAAAGCTTTTTAGAATGCCAGTAGGGTAGGCTTTTGATCCCAACTGTGGAAGGAAGCAGAGCTCTGGTATTCATTGATAGAGAATTAGCTGCTGCATATGCTGCCCTTCAGGCCTGTGAGAGCATGACAGGATGGGCTACAGTCGTCATATAGCTGGCTTACCCAATAGTAGGGTGGGTATGCTTCTCAGTAACAATCCCCCACACTGGGATGACACAAACACCTACTTTAGCCAAATGGGGTGCCTACTTGGAACAGTAAAGTACACTGAATACAAGTCCCTTAGCAGCAGAGTTACAAGAGGCCTTGGGGCATATAGTCCTAATGTACAATAAGGCCATGGTGCCTGAGGCACTCCTATACACTGAGCTATCACTGTTAAAGGAACAGCGTTTCCTCATTTTTGATGGGGCATGGTATATGGATGGGTCCAGCCAGGGCACTAATGCTGCCTAGACTACTATTAAAGTCCAGCATAGTCCTAACACTATATGGTTTGATACCAGGTGTGGACAAAGCAACCAATGGGTTGAACTCAGAGCAGTGTGGATGGTGATCAGCAAAGAGGAGACACCTATGGTAATCTGCACTAATAGTTGGGCAGTCTATTGATGCTTAACTTATGGTTGACTACCTGGAAGTTACAGAATTGGCTTGGTCATCCAGTCCATTTGGGGCCAAATCATTTGGGAAATAGGTCACCAGGAAGACGTAACTGTCTATCATATGTCAGGCTATATGCCTTTGGCAGCCCCCACTAATGATGAGGCAGATGCCTTGGCCAAATTCCAATGGTTAGAGTCAGCATGAGGTATGGCCTTGTGACTATACAGGAAACCAGGACGTGCTGGGGGTTAGCTGATGCAACAAGTCAACTGGTGGTGGAGTCTTTATTTGCCCTAGCAGGACATTTGCAAGACCTGCCAGAAGTGCCCAGTGTACCCTCAGGCATACCCTAGAGAGGGACAACTGCCCAATGTAAAACAAGTGACAGTAGGGTGGATGCCCTTGACTAGATGGCAAATAGATTACATAGGGCCACTGCCAAAATTGCAGGGCTACACACATGCACTGACTGCTATAGACACTGCCACCAGCCTGTTGTTCACCTACTCTTGCAGGGTGGCCAACCAGCAACACACCATTCAAGCCCTGCAACACTTATGTGCCTTATACAACCGTCCCTTGGCCATCCAAAGTGATAGGGGTACATAAAAGAACCATGAGGAGCTGAGAAGGTGTGGTACCATGGCCCAGGGCAGAAGCCCTTGGTAGCTACATTCTTATCCAGAGATAAAAAGTTGGCCTGTATCTTGCCTGAGGGATGTGACTTACCCCTGTTAGTACCTGTGCCTACTTTGTCCTTTTGGCCATAGGTTGGCATGCTCCAACAGCATTGTGGACTGGGCCCACACCTATGCCAAGGTGACCAATGTCTCCAACTGTTGGATCTGCACTCTCATTCCAGCAGCAGCTGCAGATGGCTTGCCCTGGCAGGTACATGCAGCTTCTGTGAAAAACTGGATGTGGCTAGAGACTTGGGGTCCCATGGACAATGGCTGGGATGCAACATGGCAAACTTTGGATAAGGGGCATTACAAAACCCATGGCATGCCTGCCCCCTGGCTGACCCATAACATTCATGACAAATGAGGCTTGCTAATGGGAGAACACGTGGTGCCTCCATTGCAGGTTCCATGATATATAGATCAACGCTGGGGTAAAGTAACTGTGGGATGGTTGCCCACTGTGGCCTATAAAAACATGACACATGTCACTACACCAAGGCTGTGGTGGAACAACAAGCAGTCTTACTGAGGCCAAGCCCTGATGGACTTTGTGCTCCCTGGGAGTTTATGGGTCTGAGGAGACACTGGATGTCCATATCTGCCAGCCAACTGGACTGGATGCTGTACTTGGGAATGCCCTTATGTGCCTGCCACTCTGCTTCCCATATTGCCTAGGCACCTGCACAACTGGGAAGTGCTACATTCCTGGTTTCTGCAAGTGTGGTGTGCCCCTGGTGGCTCTACCCCTTAGCAATAACTAACCCTGGATCAAGTTTCATCACTGTGGAAATGCAGGTTACAGCTCTTGCAGAACACAGAGTTCAGGCCCTGAATTACACCTGAGTTGCCCTCCGGTTAATTGATGAGGTTGATCAAACCAGGAAGGTGATGTTGCAAAGCTGGACAACCTTAGACATAGTAAAAGCTGCCCAAGGTGGCACCTGCACCCTTATAGGGTCACAATGTTGTACATATATCCCACAAGGGGTGTCACAGGGGATTAAGGGATTGAGAGCATTATTGATGACCCCCTACAGGGATGGTAGGTGTCTCTGGGCTCTAACCTACATTGGGCCCTAATAATCATGGGTAGTAATGGCGGGAATATTAGTGACAGGTTGTTGCCCCCTGTATTGTTGCTGTGGCCTATGGGTTCAGGGTGCTGCCTTATGTGCACAGGTCTCCACTAACAGGACTCCATCTCCCTAGGGAATGGAGTGTAAGGAACATGGCTGCACTGCAACCAGGCAGACATAAGCTGAGGTAAACATCCTGCATGACTCAGCGGGATTGGGGTACAGGTGCACAATTCCATGCATTATATAGCTAACCACAGCTATGTAGCCGTAACATGGGAAGGCTCATCACCTGGCTCTAAGCCACTATTGTCTGTGAGGTGTATAAATGCAGCACTGACACTGTGAAAGAGCTGCTGAATAAAGCCGTGTCCCATCTATCTGCCATCTCTTGAGTGTTCTTCCAGCTCCCGTCCACCCACTCCCTTTGGACCTCAGCTGGGGCTCGAAAATGACAATATAGTTCCTTAATAAATGCTTTTTAAAATAAATGAACATATGAATGATGAAAGAAAAATTACACTATTTTAGAGGTCTGAGTTATGTCTCTTGCTTGTTTCTAGGGGCTCCTCAGCGTTGATTTGGTTGAGGAAATGACAGATGTGTGATGGAGAAAAGGGAGTACCAGTTAGGCTTAATGAGAGACTGATAGCTTTCTCCACAGACTTCTGCCAGCAAGTAAGCAGAACAAAGTCAGAGTTTATGACTTAAAATTAGGCCTCAGGAATGGAGGAAGGTATTCAAGTCCCTTGAAGAGCAGGAAATCTGAAACAGCCTGTGTGCTGGTTATTGTTCATTAGCCACATCTCTATCTAGACTCCACTCCAGAAGATTGATCTCTATGAACTTCAGACCCAGGTTCCTGGATTATGGCTAATGGATGGGTGGCTGGTTAGGCAATTGGAGAGAAAAATATTGGCATTTTTATGACAAGGTGTGGAGAGGTATGTAAAAGGACATCTCAGAATGGGTACAGGGTGACAAAATAAATGTGTCTTAAGCAAAGTCCAATAGATAGCCAAAAAACTGAGTGCCTAAAGTGTGAGACAGGGAAAGCCCACCTCTGAACACACATCCTCTCTAGGGAGCCTGAAAATCTAGATCACGGGAGGATTTAACCTTCCCTAGAGCTGAAACAATTTAGAGAGCTGAGCAAAATATAAAAGAAGCAGCAGCAGGAAGATCCCCGTAGGAACTCCCAGACCCCAAAGAAGCCAATGAAACCCATTTCTGACTTTTTGTCACAGGGATTTTTTGGGAGGATGTCAGTGGAACTAGGGAAAGACTACATGGAGAAGGAAAATTCCAGCTGAACTTTATAATAATTTTAACTGGGTGTGAATTTTCCAGGGCAGAATTTGTGGGTGCAGAGCAAATGGGAAATGCAGATATGAGCACAGAAGCCATGTCATGGAGCGGGAGGAGGTAAAGCCTGAAGATCCTGTGGGGAAGCTTATAGCCTGGGGCAAATTCCTAGCCCCGCTCACCAGCTACCTGCATATAAACTCAGCGCCATTGGGGTAGCAACACAAGAGTGAGACTGGCCTTTCTGGCTGTATGGGAGCTGGGTGAGGCCTGTCACTGTTAGTTTTCCCTCACTTCTGTTGTGGCCTGTATGAGGCAGCAGAGGCAGCTATAATCCCCCTGGGAATATAACTTTATTGGCCTGAGAAAACCACCCCATCCCCCACAGCACCCACAGCAAGCTCTGCTCAAGGAGACTCTGAGCTCAGACAGGTCTAACCCTTTCCACACCTGATGGTCTTTTTTTACCAACCCTGGGAGCTGAAGACAAGATATAATCTCTTGGGAGCTCTATGACCCCACCCACTGCCTGAGAGGTGCAGTATTTATTCAAGAGACCCTAGGGCAAGCTTGTATCTTCTCTATACTATCATAGCTGATGCTCTCCTGAAAGCTCCACCTCCTGGCTGGAGGCTAACCAACACTAACCATTACAGCCACTCATAAAACAACAACTCAGCCCCAAGAAAGGAGAAAACAACAGCTAACCTCACTGCCTGTTAACATCCTGGCTAACCAGAGGTTCTGAGCCTGTCCACATGACAAGTTTACTGCCAGTAAAACTAGTATTTGAGAAAACTGGCACACTAAACAAAACTACAACCAAGGTCCCACACAGAGTCCACTTCACTCCCCTGCCACCTCCACTGGAGCAGGTGCTGATATCCACAGCTAAGAGACCTGAAGATGGATCACATCATAGGAGTCTTTGCAGACACTCCTCATTACCAGCCTGGGGCCCAGTAGCTCCGCTGGGTGGCTAGAGACAGAAGAGAAATAACAATCACTGCAGTCTGGCTCTCTGGAAGCCCCTCTCTCTAGGGCATGGGGGAGAACACTACATCAAGTGAGCAATGCTGGGACAAAAGAATCTGAACAGCAGCACTTGAACCCCAGATCTTTCCTCTAACATAGTCAACCCAAATGAGAAGAAACCAGAAAAAAAAAATTCTGGTAATATGACAAAACAAGGTTATTTCACACTCCCCAAAGATCGCACTAGCTTACCAACAATAGATGCAAACCAAGAAGGAATCACTGAATTGCCAGAAAAAGAATTCAGAAGGTCGACTATTAAGCTACTCACAAAGACACTGGAGAAAGGTGAATACCAACTTAAAGAAACTTTAAAAATGTTACAGGATATCTCTAGAGAAATAGCATAAATTTAAAAAAATTACAACTTCTGGAAATAAAAGGCACACTTAGATAAATGTAATACACAGTGAAAAGTGCCAACAATAGAACTGAACGAGCAGGAGAAAAAACTTCAGAGCTCAAAGACAAAGCTTTCAAATTAACCCAATCTGACAATGACAAAAAAATAAATAAATAAAAACAAGTGAACAAAGCCTCCAAGAAGTTTGGGATTATGTTAAATGACCAAACCTAAGAATAATTGGTATTCCCAAGGAAAAAGAGAAATCTAAAAGGTTGGTAAATATATTTTAGGGAATAATTTAGGAAAACTTCCCTGGCCTTGCTAGAGATCTAGATATCCAAGTACAAGAAGCTCAAAGAGTACCCAGGTTATCTAAAGTCAAGACGAATGAAATAATCTTAAGAGCTGTGATGCAAAAGCATCAGGTATGCTATAAAGGAAAACCTACCAGATTAGCAGCAGATTTCTCAGCAGAAGCCGCACAAGCTAGAAGGGATTGGGGTCCTAGCTTTAGCTTCCTTAAACAAAACAATCACCCACCAAGAATTTTGTATCCAGCACAACTAAGTTTCATAAATGAAAGAAAAATACAACCTTTTCCAGACAAACAAATGCTAGGAGAATTTACCACTACCAAGTCAGAACTATAAGAACTGTCAAAAGGAGCACTAAATCTTGAAACAAAACCTTGAAATTCACCAATATAGAACCTTCTTAGAGTATAAATCTCACAGGATGTATAAAACAATAACACAATTTAAAAACGAAAGTATTCATGCAACAATTAATGTGATAAATAGAGTAATGCCTCATATCTCAATGCTAATGCTGAATGCAAATGATGTAAATGCTCCACTTAAAAGATACAGAATGGTAGAATGGATAAGAATTCACCAATCAAGAGTCTGTTGTCTTCAAGAGACTCACCTAATACATAAGCAGTCACATAAAATTAAAGTAAAGTGGTGGAAAAAGATATTCCATGCAAATAGACACCACAGGGGTAGCTATGCTTATATTGGACAAAACAGACTTTAAAGTATCAGCAGTTAAAGAGACAAAAAGGGACATCATACAATGATAAAAGGATTAGTCCAACAGGAAAATATCACAATCCTAAATACATATGCACCTAACACTGGAGCTCCCAAATTTATAAAACAATTACTACTAGACCTAAGAAGTGAGATAAACAGCAATGCAATAATAGTGGGGAATTTTAATACTTCACTAACAGCACTAGACAGGTCATCAAGACAGAAAGTCAACAAAGAAAGAATTGACTTAAACTATACCCTAGAACAAATGGACTTAACAGATATATACAGATCATTCTACCCAACAACTGCAGAATATACATTCTTTTCATCAGCACATAGACTGTTCTCCAAGAAAGACCATATGATAGGCCACAAGTCTCAATAAATTTAAGAAAAAAGAAATTATATCAAATATTCTGTCAGACCACAGATCAGAGCAGAATTGAATGAAACTGAAACAAAAAATACAAAAGATAAATGAAACAAAAATTTAGTTCTTCAAATAAACAAAATTGATAGAGCAATAAACTATTAACCACTAAAAGAGCAGAGAAAATCCAAATAAACTCAATTAGAAAAAAATGGGAGATATTACAACTGTACCACAGAAATAATAATTCAAGGGTACTATGAACAGCTTTATACACACAAACTAGAAAACCTGGAGGAGATGGATAAATTCCTGGAAATACACAACTCTCCTGGATTAGAACAGAAAGACATAGAAACTCTCAACAAATAACAAGCAGCATGATTAAAATGGAAATTAAAAACTTGCCAACAAAAAAAGTTCATGACCAGATGGATTCATACCTGAATTCTATCAGACATTCAAAGAAGAATTGTTACCAATCCTCTTGACACTCTTCCAAAAGGCAGAGAAAGAGGGAATCCTCCCTAAATTATTCTATGAAACCTGGATCACCCTAATACCACAACCAGGAAAGGACGTAACAACAACAACAAAAAGAAAACTACATATAAAAAGAAAACTATTGGTGGACCGCTCCGCACCTCATGGGGCATGTCCTGCCACGCCCTGGGACCGGGGTCCGGTGCGGAGTGCCCCTTGTCCTGGGAAACAGGGTGTGGCTGGAAAGGTGGCCGCCCCCTTGCCCGTCACACAACGCACGTTCACGTTTGTGGGGAACCTGGTGCTAAACCATTCGAAGACACCCTGCTTCTGGGTCGGGGTTTCAAATGCAGCAGAGCAGCTCCCTGTCTGTGATCTATTGAAAGCCCTCGAGATAAGGGTTTATAAAGAAAAGAAAACAAAACAAAACTATTTTATATGAATCCTGAAATTCATAAGCAAAATGCCTAGGTAGCCAAAGCAAGACTCAGTAAAAAGAACACAACTGGAGGCATCATATTACCTGACTTCAAACCATACTACAAGGCCATAGTCACCAAAACAGCATAGAAATAGGCAGTGGCATAAAAATAGGAACACAGACCAATGGATTAGAATAGAGAACTCTGAAATGAATCCAAATACTTACAGCCAACTGATCTTTGACAAAGCAAACAAAAACATAATGTGGGGAAAGGACACCTTAGTCAACAAATGGTGCTGGGATAACTGGCAAGCCACATGGAGAAGAATAAAACTGGATCTTCATCTCTCACCATATACAAAAATCAACTCAAGATGGATCAAAGACTTACATCTAAGACCTGAAATCATAAAGATTCTAAAAGATAACATTGGAAAAGGCTCTTCTAGACATTGGCTTAGGCAAGGACTTCATGACCAAGAACCCAGAAGCAAATGCAACAGAAACAAAGATACATAGATGGGAGTTAATTAAACTCAAAAGCCTTTGCACAGCAAAATAATAATAATAATCAGCAGAGTTAATAGACAACCCACAGAGTAGGAGAAAATCTTTGCAAACTATCCATCTGACAAAGGACTAATATCCAGAATCTACAAGGAACTCAAACAAATCAGCAAGAAAAAAAAATCCTATCAAAATTGGACTGAGGAAATGAATAGATACTTCTCAAAAGAAGATATACAAATGGCCAACAAACATATGAAAAAATGCTCAACATCAAAATCTCTGATTTGGTTGGGAAAATGCAAATCAAAGCCACAATATGATGCCACTTTATTCCTACAAGAATGGCCATAATAAAAAAATTGCAGATGTTGGTGGGGATGTGGGGAAAAGGGAACACTTCTACACTGCTGGTGGGAATGTAAACTACTACAATCAATATGGAAAACAGTGTGGAGATTCCTTAAAGAACTAAAAGTAGATCCACCATTTGATCCAGCAATCCCACTCTTGGGTATCTACCCAGAGAAAAATAAGTCATTATACGAAAAAGATGCATGCATATGGATGTTTATAGCAGCACAATTCACAATTGCAAAAATATGGAAACAGCCCAAATGCCCATCAATCAACAAATGGATAAAGAAATGTTGGTATATACATACCATAGAATACTACACAGCCAAATAAAGAAATGAAATTATGGTATTTGCAGCAACCTGGATGAAGTTGGAGACCATTATTCTAAGTGAAGTAACTCAGGAATGGAAAACTAAACATGTATATTCTCACTTATAAGTGGGAGCTAAGCTATAAGTACACAAAGGCATAAGAATTATACAATACACTTTGGGCACTCTGGGGGAAGGGTGGGAAAGGGATGAGGGAGCAAAGACTACTTTGGGTACAGTGTACACTGCTCAGGTATGGATGCACCAAAATTTCACAAATCAGCACTAAAGAACTTACACATCTAACCAAACATCACTTGTTTCCCAAAAACCTATTGAAATTATATATATATGTGCCTTATATGTGTTCTTGCCAAAGAGACTTGCCACTCCAGAGGATGCCATTGATAACCTGGTAGACAAGATGAGACTTTCCCCAACGGCATCAATACTTGCTCAATATGCCTGTGTACAAAGTGGCAGGGTTGAAGACTATGCATGGGCTCCATACATGGCCTTCTGCTCACTGGGCTTGACTTGGATATTTTCACTACAGGGTGACAAGCCTGTCAACTGAAGGAGCCAACTCTGAGCTCCAACATGGTACCTCTCCCTTGGAATGCTGAGCTAATCACCTAGTGTCGGGTTTGTTCTGTACCGTCATGAAGGAAGCAGAAATTTGTCTTTGTGGCAACAAATATTTTTCTGAGTACTGATTTGTTTTTCAAATCCACAGCACTTCTTCTACCCTCACCATTTATGGATTTAGAGAATATTTTATACTTTACCTTGTTATTCCCCACAACATTGCCTCCTTTGACCAAAGAATTAATTTTGCAGCAAAAGTGGAATCATTAGATTTTGCCCATGGAATTTACTAGTGTTAACTTATGTCCCCTCACTCAGAGGCCTAATAGAAAATGGGATAGCCTACTGGAGACTCAGTGATAATGTCGGCAGGGAGATAACATTGCAAAATTGAGGTGCTGATCTATAGGAAGCAGTATATGTTTTAAAACAGTAGCCAAGATATGGTGATTTTCCATAGCCAGAATACACAGGTCTGAGAACCAAAGGGAAGGAATAAAAATGACCTCAATCATTATTATACATTACATAAGTGTGCTTCCTGTCTCTCAAGCCTTCAGGTTAATGGGTTTGGAAGTTCTAGCACCCAAGGGAAGCATATTTCCACCAGAGAATAGTGGTAATGGTTCGCACTGTCAGGAGCTTAGCTGAGCTGGGAGAGCTGGCTGAACTGCCAGGTGTCATTGTAGCCAATTAAAATAACAAGTTACAAATGCGTTAAGCCTCTAATCACTTACTAAGATGGTATTAGCAAGAGTCTAAACCAGAGTGCCAACTCCTTGTTTTGTTCCCATCTATGGAATGGCAGACAAGTTGAGGGCCCAGTGGATCAGTGCAGACGCAGAAGTCACCTCACTATTGAAGGAGCCCTAAATAAAAGGCTCCAGTAGTTTTATGAGCCCTGGAATGGGGAATGGGGGAAAGAAGAGAGCTCAGAGTAAAAAGGTACTAGGTCCTGAGTCAGAGTGTGAAATGTCTTCAAGGTTTTCCCCTCCTCCTCCCATAAGAAGGTCTCAGCAGAGATGCCTGAGAAAGGCCTCTGTCCAAGGCCTCAGATAAAGAAACCAGGAGATTGTCCAGGCTAGGAAAGTAAATATGTAAAGATCATGACTGGCTAGAAGGATCTAAGGCCTTGACTCCAACTCTGTTTCTGTGTACTAAGTCTAGTGTCAACAGGGAAGATTTTTTATCTGCCAAGTAAAGTCCTTGTAATTGCCTATGGTAAGGCCTGAAATATCACACATAGGTTTCTAAGCAGGAGCTGATGAATTAGAAGTTGACACTGCCTTCTGGTCACTTCAGGTTCCTCAATATGCTGAACCAAGAGGTAAAGAAGAAGGTGACCATGTTGAGTGGGGTGATTGATCCTGATTGCCAAAATAAAATTTAGTTACTGCTACAAACTAGCAGCCAGGAGGACTGAAAAGGACCCAGGTGATTCACTGAGGTCCTTCTAGCATTCACATTGTCAATAACAAAGGTTAATGTAAGACTGACACATTTCAGTAAGAGTGGACCAATAAGGACTGAGAGCCTGTGGGAATGAAGTTTTGGGTCATCATGCCATGTAAAAAACCTTGAAGATATCAGAGAGTACAAAGAAGATAGAATGAGTACGTAAGGAAGGCAGATAGGATTTATCGAGAGAGGCCTAATGATCAGCTACACAAAAGGAACTGTAGTAGCCATGTGTTTTGTGTTAATTATTTCCTCCCTTCATCTTGTTATATTACAAGAAGAGTACCAGGTCCCCTTAATATTTCTAACTTCACAGAGTATGTTCTAGGTGGGACATACTATCTGAATAAACAGATATGAACTTGTGATACACTGGCTAATGGGACTCTGTGTTGAAGATAGGAGTTTCTTCATCTAGGCAAAAGATGAGACTAGTTGCTTCAAGGCAAAGTGGACCTATAGGACTTATTTCCAATTTTGCCACACCAAAATCCATCATCCACCTCTCTCTGTTCTTCTCTGTACCCGTATGTGATTGCATCACCTGGATTCCCTAGCTTCTGGTTGAGTTTGGTCAATTCAAGCAACAGTGAGAGATAGGAGAGTGAGAGGAAAGATATTTGAATACTGACTCTCTTCTCACCTAGTCCCCACTGTGTCTTGGCTTTTCAGGGCCTGCTTTCCTTTATCCATGGCCCAATAGGGTAGTCCCTGTTCTGTGGTTTTAATTCTCACTGAGCTGTTGTAATGATGTTCCTACTCTTGCCTCTTTAGGCCTTAGAGATGTGGCAGCTTTTCATTGTTGCTAGCCTCTGCATGCCTCACTACTCAGGCACTGAAGAGTGTCAGTTCCCTTAACCCTCCCCATACTTTTATACATAGTTCCTTTGTTAAATTGTTTTTAGTTAAACCCTTTTGCATATGCTGTCTCTTTGCTCTAGAATTCTAGCAAATACACATAAGGATGAGGATTTCTGTGATGTGAGATTTTATGGGGAGATAGGTTTATGGGAACTTCTATGTTGAGGAAAGTAAAGTTGGAGAGGAATAGATATCTAGAAAATAATGGCTAAATTCCTCCCCCCCCCCCCCCACAGTTTCTTTTCTAAACTTCAGAAATGATGTCACTACTTAGCTTTTTTTCTTGACAGCCATAGGCTAGGCTGGGAATAGTGTCTGGTGAGTTCTAGAACTCTAGGCTTGCAAGCTCCCTTCTTGTTCTTGGGTGGGAAAGTTGGAGTCACCAAACCCATCAGATGGAGACTGTAACACTCTCTTTATTCTAGCCACCAGTATCTTTCATGGCCTCATCTTGGTTTGCCTTTATTTGATTATCTGCTGAAAATCAATCTAAATTATTTTACTGGTGTCTTGCTACTCCAGTTACAAGAAATTATCTGAGGAAGTTAAATCAGTAAATTTCTAAGGTGAAACTCCAAGTGCTCTTTACATTAAAAATTGCTCACTGGGTACAAATTTCAGTTTTTGTGGTAGAATAGAAACAATGCTTAGTCCTAATGCCCACTTCCCAATAAACTAGTTATACAACTTTGGGAACATTTTCTAATGTATATGAGCATCATATCGGGTTTGTATACCTCTTACGGTTATTATAGGCTAATGAATATGGATCCTAGATAGGCCAAAAGTGAAAATGCCAAATGCACCCTTAGTCTTCATAGAGAGTGTCAGCTACCACCTACTGAATAGCCAGTTGTTATATGAAATATTCAGTAAATAAATTTATTGAGTACATGCTATATTTCTGGCACTGTGCGGAGCAAGTTATGCACATACCTCTCAACAAATGAACAAGATATCCAAATGTGAACTGACTTTAAAATTCTTTTGGGTGAATTGTTTTGAAGCAATAGCTGGATTCTTGGCCATATTCTTAATCACTGGGACTACTGGACTCACTTTTACATTGAAAGGGTTTGACTACACGCTCTAAGCTACAGATGACAACTTATTCCCAGATAACTGGATCTATAATATACCTCCTCCAACATAAATTCACATTATTAAAAGGATTCCAGAAGATCTGATATGTACATATCATATCTGTATATAGCATATATACACACACACACACACACACACACACACACATATATATATACATACACACACACACACAGAGGTATATACACCTATATATGTATACAGGTGCCCATTTCATGCACACACACACACATCTTTCCACTCAATTATAATTATTAAGACTAAAATTTCCTGATGACTTATCATGTGTTCAGTGTCATTCATCATGCTAGGTGTAGGTGACACATTATTTCATTTAATCCACATAAGCATCCTATGTAGTAAATTCTGATTCTCATATTTTACAGATAAGACTTAGTTTAAATGATTAACCCAAGAACACACAGATATAGTAAATGGTGGAGGTGGGATTTGAATTGAGTTTTGTCTGACTCCAAAAGGTGTCCCTGAACATCTCATTCTATTTCATTTAATAGATGTGTCTGTGTTCCATATCATATGACCCTCATCCTTCAGTGAGCTATGGTTTGGGCAAGGTTTGTTTGTCCCCACCAAAACTTGTGTTGAAATTTGATCCCCAGTATGGTGGTGTTGGGAGGTGGAGCCTAGTGGGATGTGTTTGCATCATGGGGGCAGATCCCTCATGAATGGCTTAGTGACATTCTCACAGTAGTGATTAAGTTTTCACTCTGATGGGACTGAATTAGCTCTTATGGCAATGGATTGATTTCCTTGAGAGTGCGTTGTTTCAAAACTAAGATGCCCCTCAGGTTTTGCTTCTTTCCATGTGTCCACTTCCTCTTTGACTTTCTCTGACATGTTATGACGCAGCACAAAAGGCCCTAACTAGAAGCTAAGCAGATGCTAGCAACTAGCTTCTTGAACTTCTCAGTTGATAGAACCATGAGCTAAATAGAAACATTTTTTTTTTGTATAAACTAACCAATCTCAGGTGTGCTGCTAGAGCAACACTAAACAGACTAATGCAGGGTATATGAAAAAATGCTCAACATCACTAATCATCAGAGAAATGCAAATCAAAATCACAAATCACAATGAAATATTATCTCTTTATCTCTCTCCTGTTACAATGGCTTTTATAAAAATGTCAGGCAATAATGGATGCTGGCGAGGATGTGGAGTAAAGGCAATCTTTGTACACTGTTGGTGGGAATGTAAATTCATACAATCACTATGGAAAATTTTACAGAGTTTCCTAAAAATAAAAATGGAACTACCATATGATCCAGTAATCCCACTACTGGGCATATATCCAAAGGAAAAGAAATCAGTATATCAGAGATGTCTGTACTCCTGTGTTCATAGCAGCATTACTCACAATAGCTAAGATATGGAATCAACCTGAGTGTCCATCAACAGATTAATAGATAAAAAGAATGTAGTATATATACACAATGAAATAATATTTGGCCATAAGAAGGAAATTCTGTCATCTGCAATTATATGGATGAACCTGGAGGACATTATGTTAAGTAAAATCAGGCACAGAAAGACACATATTGCATGATCTCACACATGTGTGGAATCTAAAGAAGTTGATCTCATAGAAGTAGAGAGTAGAATGATGGTTACCAGAGGCTGTGGTGATTGGGAGAGATGGGGACAGGTTGGCCAAAGGATACAAAATCACAGTTAGATAAGAGAAATAAATTCAACAGATCTATCTTCAGTATGGTGTCTATATTTAAAGATGATGTATTCTTTAATTTTTTAACTTTTATTTTAGATATGGGGACAGATGTACAGGTTTGTTACATGGTAGTGAGCATATTGCCCAGTAGGTAACTTTTTCAACTTATGACCCCCTTCTTTAACCCCCTCTCAACTCTACTAGTCTGCAGTATCTATTGTTCCCATGCTTATGTCCGTGGTGCTCAATGTCTAGTCCCCATTTGTAAGTGACAATATGCAGTGTTTGGTTTTCTGTTTGGGCATGAATTTGCTTAATATTATGTCCTCCAGTTGCATCCATGTTGCTGCAAAAGATGTGATTTCATTCTTTTATATAGCTGTGTAGTATTCCGTTGTGTATATGTACCATATTTTCTTTATACAATCCACCACTGATGGGCAAATAGGTTGATTCCATGTTTTTGCTATCATGAATAGCATAGCAATTAACACATAAATGCATGTGTTTTTTCGGTATAATCTGTTTTCCTTTGGGTGTATACCCAGTAGTAGGATTGTTGAGTCAAATGATAGCTCTGTTTTAAGTTCTTTGAGAAATCTCCAAATCGCTTTCCACAGTGGCTGAGCTAATTTACATTCCTACCAACATTGTATAAGTGTCCCCTTTTCTCCACAGCTACACCAGCATCTATTTTTCTTACTTTTTAATAATAGCCATTCTGACCGGAGTGAGATGGTAACTCACTGTGGTTTTGATTTGAATTTCTCTGATGATTAGTGATATTGAGCACTTTCTTCATATGTTTTTGGCCACTTACATGTCTTCTTTTAAGAAGTGTCTGTTCCTGTTCTTTGTCCATTTTGTTTCCATGAGGCTGATTTTGCTCATTGATTTTTTAAAATTTCTTATAAATTCTGGATACTAGTCCTTTGTCAGATGCATAGTTTGCATTTCCTCCCATTCTGTAGATCATCTGTTAACTCTATTGATAGTTTCTTTTGCTCAGCAGAAGCTCCTTAGTTTAATTAGGTCCCACTTGTCAATTTTTGCTTCTGTTGTGATTGCCTTTTGAGACTCAGCCAGAAATTCTTTGCCAAGGCTGATGTTGAGAAGAATATTTCCTAGGTTGTCATCTGGTTTTTTTTTTTTTATAGTTCAAGGTCTTACCTTCCAAGGCTGATGTTGAGAAGAGTGTTTCCTAGATTGTCTTCTGTGATTTTATAGTTTGAAGCCTTACCTTTATATCTTTAATCCAACTTGAGTTAATTTTGCATATGATGAAAGGTAAAGGTCCAGTTTCATTCTTCTGTATATGGCTAGCCAGTTATCCCAGCACCACTGTTTCAATAGCGTGTTCTTTCTGCATTGCTTAGTTTTGTCGGCCTTGTGGAAGATCTGATGTTGGTAGGTGTGTGTCTTTATTTCTGAGTTTTCTATTTTGTTCCGTGTATATGTGTCTGTTATTGTACTAATACCATGCTGTTTATGTTACTGTAGTCTTTATAGAGTATTTTGAAGTTGAGTAGTTGTATTCTTGAAAAATGGTAAAAGAGTGGATATTAAGTATTCTCATCACAAAATGATAACTATGTGAGGCAATGCATTAACTAGATTTAACCACTCCACGATATATATATATATCAAGACATCATATTGTTTAAGAAAAATATCTGCACTGCCAGGTTTATTGTAGTGCTACATAATCTATCAATTTATAAATAAGTACATATGAACATTCTACCTAAAAAAGTTTTACTCATCAAAGATTAATTTCTATGAAATGTTTAATAGAAGCTAAATGACTAAAACAGATACATGTTTATCAATTTTTCTCAAAAAGTTAAATTTGGTTTGTCATTCTCTGTGACCTGGGAAATGTTGTACAAGTTGGATGAGCTAGCTCCACATTTTCACAGTTCTCAACTGTGAAAGCGTAAATAAAAAAAGAGTATTTTTTCATGTATTTTTGAAATGAAGAATGTTAATGCAGAGAGAGTAAGAAAACTATTTCAAGACCCCTTCAAACAACCAAAAAAGGACTCACATAGTCAATTTCACTCTTAGGAAAAGAGTGAGGCAGTTGCTAACCAGACACTACAGGATGACACAGAGCAGAGACACCAATGCCTTTGGCTTTACCAAAAGCTGCAGAGGTAGCACATTGGCAGAGAATATTCCAGCTACACTGGAGTGTAGAAAATACAGTGACCTTACAGTGCCATTGTCATGCGTACCAATACACACTCACACCTTTTTACACCTGAACATACATTTTCAGTAAGTACAACACTAAAAATATGAAGGAAATTTCAATGGATAAAGAATGGCCCAGAGACTTCAATTTCCCTTTATGACATACTAGATTATTCAAACAGCCTTCCCACGCTAAACAACAAAAGATTGATAACAGATATATTTTAGCTCTTAACATTTTTGAAGATATGATAACAGAGTAAAGAATTACAAGGTGAAAATCTGAGGGGAAAAAAGAAGTACACAAGTTTGTAAAGAGGTAAACTGAGAAAACTTTTGCTAAAGGCATGTGCCAATGTTGTCTATTTTTAACTTGGGTTTTCTGAGGAGGCCAAAGGTCAAAACAAAGGGCCTACCCAAAGTGAGAGACATCAGACAGAATAGTCTTTTTACTTAAACTTGGGTTTCAAAGGGCTGCCTCCTCAGTGTAAAGGTGAACCATGTGTAAACTTACCACTTTACCCCCAGATTACTGTAAAGAAAATTACCTTAGCACTGAGGGGCAGTTGACCCTCAGAAGTAGTAATCACAAGCTAATATTCATAAAGATTCAAAGACCAAATGGCCAAGGCCTGCATGATCCCAAACACCAAAAGTCACAAATTTAAATCAAAATGGTTTCAGGCTGCTAGTGACCCTGGCGCCTGGTGGAAGGAAATGCAATTCTACTCTAGAGAAAAGCTTCACTGCCATAGACATTAAACAATTTTTATAAATAATTTTTAAAGAACAAGAGTTAGAACACAACTTAAAAATCTAAAGAATAAGGAATAATGAGAATAATTAAATAGTAAAAGCAAACAGTAGAAACAGGCCTGAAAGACATTAGATATTAGAATTATAGAACAAGACTATAAAACAGCTGTATTTTATATGCCTAAAAGTGCAAGTCTGAAAATACATACAGGAAATAGAAAACCATAGAAAAGCAGATTTTTTTAAAAGATAAATAAGCCTTCTAAAAATAGACAAAATATGGAAAATACAAAAAATACTGTAAGAAACACAGAGGCTAGTGGAATAAGTGGGGGAGGTTTGGAAGACAAAGAAAGAAAGGAAGGCAGGAAGGAAAGAAGGAAGGGGGAGGAAAGAAGAAATGAAGGGAGAATATTGAAATAAATGAGGAGATGTACTATGTTCAGGGAATAGAAGACTCTACATTGTAATATATTAATTCTCCCAAACTCAGTCTATAGATTAAATGCCAATTCTACTCAACAGGGGTGTGTGTGTGTGTGTGTGTGTGTGTGTGTGTGTGTGTGTGTATGTTTCTGTATGTATGTAAAACTGACAAGTTGATTCCAAAATTTATATGGAAAGGCATAGGATCAAGAATATGCATTGAAGTATTGGATATAAACACTTGTTTTAAAACCACAGTAATTGAGACAGCATAGCATGAATACACAGAGAAATAAACAGACAAGGTGATTAGAATAGAAAGCATATAAATAGACCCACACACATATGGACTCCTTTTTATGTAAAGGTGACATTATACAGCACTGGAGAAAGAATAGCCTTTTCAATAAATTACATTGAATCAATAGGATGTATATCTGCAAAAAAGATGAAATTGGGCCTGTTTCTCTTCCTATATATGAAAATCAATTAATTGTATCTTGTTGAGCTAAATATGAATGACAAAACACTAAACCTTTTAGAAATTAATATGAGAGTATATTTATAACCTGAATATAGAGACAAAATTTTAAATGGGACACTAAAACCAATAAACAATAAAGGAAAATATTAATAAGTTGGAGTATATTAAATAACTCATTTTTATCCAAAGACTTCATTAAAAGAGACAAGACACATTATGAAAAAAATTTTCATAATGTGTCTAAAATAAAGTGTGATTTCCATTTGCTCATTAAAAGAAAGCTAAACCTCTACTATTTACTGTTAGTAGGAGCATTAGTATAGTGGCCAGTGTTAGAATCAAGAGTTTACAACACTCAATGGCTAGGGCTGCAGTCTTTGTCTCCTAGTTTAGAGTTGGAGATGAGATAGGCAGCAACTGAGGAGGGACACAGTAGGTGCATTTACCTAGGACAGTCAAGAGCCACAGATGGCACAAGCTTTCTTATTTCATGTCTTAAAGCTGACAAGAATTCTTTATGAAAGAGCAAAACTGGGATAGTAAATGTAGCTAATGGGCAACATTATGTAATCAAATTCCTATAACTTTGATTTTGATAGGGCCAAAAATTTGACTCTCAGATTCCCAGTATTCATTGTGAAGTGTAAAAGCTGATTAGTAGTACAAATCAAAGTACCTATAAGATAAAATAAACTCACTCACATAAAGAAATTTGGTTGCATCTTATTGTTGGGACTACTTGTTTTCCCCTAAGCATTTTCTGTTAGTGATACACTAGGTAGTGTAATGAGCAATATCCTTAAAAACAGCCATGTAATACCACAGTGAGGTGTTTCATAGGACTTATAATGTCTAGCATTTCTTAATGTAGGTCATAAAAGTGCAACTATTGCATGCAAAGTGCAATTCAGTGGAACTAACTTTACTGAAGGGAAGGACTTGTTATACAAATAATATTGCAATGGAATCCTCATGTGTTTGTATGTAGTGAAGGGATAGGTATTACTGTATCCACAGCAATGATTTTCAGATATTTAAAGTAACCTACTCCTTTTGTTAAACAATATCTTCAACAAACATATTTGAAATTGATACATTGAGATGTCAGTATCATGCTGTACCCATGTTGGCCACTGGGCCCCTCATGGTACATCTCTTGAGGCATCGCAACAGATCCTGCCCCGGCACAGAGTTTGGTGATGCCTGGACCATTAGGTGCCACCTGACCCCAACATTATTCATGATTTGAATAACACAGAAAGCCTTGTTTTGAGTCACAGAACTAGTGAATAAAGTGACTTTTATGTGAAATTACTAATTATTAACCGTTTGACATTTGCCTAGGGAGAATATATCTAACTAAAATTATAATTGCAGTTTTAGCATTATTTCAAATAGAATTCTTGAATTAGTTTACAAATATATATACACTTATAAATGCACACCTATAATATCTATAATTTAAGGTTAAAAATATGTATACTGTGTGCATGTTTAGTCTACACCTATGTATCTACTATTTCCAGTTAACAGACATACTCCTAGTTAATGTAAACCTCATACTGACTTTAAACAATATTATTCTCCCTGTAGCAATATAGAAACTGAAGCTAAGAGAAGTGAAATGATTTGTCTGAAGTTACATGATGTTTAAATCACAAAGCTGGGATTGGGGTTGAGGACTGAATGACTTCAAAACCCATACTCTTTCTACTGTACAAGGATATTGAGTTATATGACAAGTGAATCAAGGCAAAATGAAAGGAGGAAAGAAATGAATATGAATGATCTCCAAGGCTAACTCGTGGAGCACTCAGATCACAGGCAATGGCTCATTCAATGCCTTCTCATGTGTCTGTTGTTTTTTCCTCTTTATGCTTGAAATTGTCATGAAAGGTATGAATGGCAGAGTTCAATGGCAGTAATTAGTCACTTCAAATAAAAAGCACATAACATCTTAAATGAGACCTTTTGTAGCCATTTTTCCTCCCAAATCTTGCCATTAGCGCAGCACACCATAGATGCCAGTCTCCAACGTGAGTCTACATAAAATTACCGTTACTATTAAAGAGACTCATGTAGACTCACAAAAGAAATAATGGAATCTATTGAATCAAAATTATGAACCCTCTAATAGTGCCTCCTGTGACTGAGCACACTGCATTCTGCCTGTCTCTGTTGCACAGATAACAATTGTTTAAATGCTGGGTCGTTTGTGGGCATATGCTCCATCTGTCAGGTGTCACAGAAACCTAAGGATATGAAAAAGTCCTTCTACCTCCTAATGGCTTTCATCTGTTGGTGAATTCAGAAGTTGACCCTTTAGAAAAATAGCTAACAAGGACACAGATCAGTGTGTTAATTTAGAAGGTGTGACAGGGACAGGAAGAAAAACTGTCTATAAATAAATCAGAAGACTTTGGAAAGGAATGTGAAGTATTGGAGATTAATGGGCTGCTGTCAGGCATACTTGGATTCAAATATCTGTTTTTCTATTTTTTGTCTTGTGACTTAAGTTATCTTCCAGATGATCAAACTTAACGAATGTTTATTCTATTTCATTCTTCCCATATTTGGAACATAGATTTTATTTTTTCACTTGTAAGGTAAATGTACACATACATACACACAGACACACACACACACACACACACACATGTATATAGAACACCTTCTAAGTCCCAGACCAACATTTTATGATCTGCTTCTTATTAGCTTGTGTGGCTTGGAGCAGGTTACTTAAATACTACTCTGTATCTCAGATTTCTCACTGATCAAATGAGAAAAATAAAAACGACGTTGTGGTGATATAGTAAGGATGAACTAATGTATGTAAAGCAATTTGAACAGTATATGGCATATTCCTAATATATGTTTATTGCTTTCTTCTTTCTCCATCTTTTCTTTTCTCAGCTATTTTCTAACCTGATCCTGGTCAGAGTCACCTTTGAAATAATAATGTTAGAGACTTTGTTTTGCTTTGTTGTTTCCTGCTAAAAAACTACTTCAGAAGTCAAATCACTTATGGAGCAAATGGATATTTACTATGAGTCTTGAATTTAACATTTCATGACACACATTTCCTCAAAGGATTAGTATATTGTGCTCTTACAGAAGAATGACCCAAGTTTAAACTCCCCTTGAAACTCACGTTGCTTGATGCTCTGAAATGAGTGTGGAGTGATTCCTCTGTAATTATACATGATGCATTAATTATTTCCTAATGAGTTCTAATTTAGAAAAGGAAAAATAAAACTAATTATAATAGTACAGTCCTTTAGCTTCTCTAAGTCATCAAAGTCATGTCTCTAACAAGTACAAATAATTATTCTCCTCCTTCAGATAGCATCAATTTTGGTGAAAGGTGAGCCTTGTGCTTTTGAGCTACTCAATATGTTCTGTAATCATGTAGTATTCCATTGATATTAATTCTTAACTGGGGTAAGGAGAAACAGTGATTATCCTCATTGCCATTTGCTTCTCAGTGTTCTATTAAAACAACCACATCAAGAAAACAAAAACTTATTTGCTCTTCTTGTCTTATTTTGTCTTGTACTTTAATCAGTATGGCCAAGTCTGATAGGCTTTTGACAGTGTCGACACCCTGTGGCCTCACCTGCTTTAATTGGACAATGGCAGTTTTCAATTAGTGTTAAGCGTGGCTTCTTGGACTGCCTCAGCAATTTCCCTCTCATATATATTGTAATTATGTGTGTACCTCAATGTGTGAGAATGTAAACATATGCTATATGATTGAATAGGAGTGCTGTCAACACTTTATTTTAAGGGAGTATTAATTATACTGAATAATCATGTGGATGCTAATACAGAGTAACACCCTCTACCTGGTTGATATTTATATTACCAACTGCATCTCATTCTCAGAACAACGAATTTCAAAGTAAGGAACAATTAGCAACTCCATGGAAATCCTACATTAAGAGTGTCTTACAAATAATCCTCCTCAGGACTATTAACAGCTCTTTATTTAAATTATTTGTATTTATTGATTTATTCTGCCCAAGCAGGAGGAGATGCTAAAAATAGAAGTTTGAATTTTAGAATTTCAGTAACTAAAGATGACTACATGCATAAGAAGATTTTTAGTTTAAGTGTTTAAGTATTTTTTAATAGAAACTAATATTCATTTCTCCTGATTATATTGTTCCATCAATCACCGAGATGCTATATATTTATGACTGCAATTTTTGAGCACAATGCTCTTTAACCTTCATATGAGAACACACTGACAATATCTAGCAAGGTTATTATTTTCAGTAACTTTCAGTAGTGAATATAGAGGTCAGAGGTGAGGAAGGAACTTTGTTATTAAATAACCCATGTACCTGTGGATCTGGGTGAGCAGGTAACTGTGGCCTGATATTTAACTCTCTAAGAAGAATGAGAATCTGCTATGGTCTCTAACAACATGATGCGATGAGAACCTATACACTGCGCACACAGTAGAAGTATTATAAAGAATTGTTAAATGATTGAGTATATTTCTACATAATTAAGTGTTTTAGTATTCAGATGTCAGTGTTCAAAAGTTCCTAAAAATGCTTGGAACCTAAAATTGATGACTTCCTAATGGAAACATTTTGAACCACTTATTAAAAATGACATTATCAAATAATATCATCCCACTTAGAGTGTCAGGGTTAAAACAAAAACAACACAACAGCAACCACCACAGAAAGGAATAACGTTTTGATTTCTAAGTCAGTGGTCCTCATAATGTGGTGCTTGGATCAACATTAGCATCATCACCCAGGAACTTCTTAGAAATGCAAGGTTTTTCTTTTGTCCCATCCCAAAATTGCTAGACAGGGTTCAATAATTTGTGTTTTTACTCATGATTATGATACTCATGGTTCTGATGCTTGCAGAAGCTTACCCTGTTCTAAAGATATATATATATATATATATACTCTCTATATATATATATAGAGAGAGAGTATATATATCTTATATATATCTTTATATGTATGTATGGATATACATATAGATATGTATGTGTATCTATATAGGTTAAATATATAGCTATATATGTATGTATCTCCTGTAGCCATCTAGACTGCCAGGGC
>NW_016108092.1:333774-377178 GCF_001604975.1 Cebus imitator | reverse complement strand
TTTACACTTCACTATGCATATAGGAGATAGAGTGTTTACTGAAAATATAAATCAGATCCGATCGCTCCTCACTTATAGCCTTCCAAACTTCTTACCTGAGCCAACACTTTGTCTAGTATCACTCTCCTTTGTCCATTATAATTCAGCTACACTCCAAATTTCTTTCCTATCTCTTGGACTTCACATACACTGTCTTTATTCTACTCCTCAAATCCTTCTTTCCGTCAGATCCTTTGGATATCAGCCTACATGTCTCCTCCTTAAAAAGCTGTCTTTGACCATCTATTCTGAAGTCTATTCCTACATTATTGTATCTTAGAACACCGTTGCTTTTTCTTTCATGGTACTTATAATATACTTTCATTATATAAATCAGATATTTTACTTGTTCTCTGAATTTCTGCCCTATCAGTCCTAAATTCTAAACACTTGTTGAACATAAATGGATAGATGAATGGATGACTGAACAATTCAGAATTTGCTTTTTACATTTGGTGAAAAGTCTCCATTTCCAAACTCCAAATCCAATAATTTTATTTCACTAAATATCTTTTTAGGTATACAAAGGATTAGTCATTTTTCTATCCACTTATTGATTCAATCATACATTCAACAAGTGTTTTTGAAAAGGCTGTTTGGGTAAGTGGACGGTAGGTAAAGCCATTGAATGACCACATTTATGAATGAAAAGAGAAATACAAGGGCATGGCGAGATTCTTACATACAAATATACTTTAAGGACCCATAGAAATATGATTTGAGGGGGAAGTTTTCTGTATTTCAGTTGTGACTTTCTTTGCAGTTGTAATAGTGAGATAGTAACATGCTCTGTAATGTCAACTACTTTTTATTCTAAAATTTGCAAATGAGTCATCAGTTATTTCTCTCAAGTTTTCTCAAGTATCATATAACAGCTGTATTTTGGAAATTACATTGTTTACTGAGTTAACTATTATATCCTGTGGTTGTTTGAAAGTGTGAACACTTTTGGCAGCATCTTCCAAGATAGTCTACCTCTTTAGTAGGCATAGGAAACAATTTAGATAAATTAAAATGTCTGGTGGTTGTAAAAAATGACTGCAAATTATTTGACTCTCTTCTCATTGAGTGATGGAGTCCATGCCTCCTCTGTTTGAATCTTAGTGGGCTGTGACTTCTTTGATAATTAGAATATGTCAGAAGTGACACTGTGTGACTTCCAAGACCCGGTTATGAAAGGCTTGGCCAATCCTTTCTAGTTTTCTTGGAACATGTACTCTCTTTGAAAGCTTTATCTCAGGATGCTGTCTTTCAGAAAACAGCTGTCATATTGTAGGAGGCCTCAGCCATATAATAGGCTACATATAGGTACTCTGGTTAACAGTTTCAGCTGAGTCCAGCCTTCAAGACATCGTAGCCTAGGCATCAGATAAATGAGGGAATAGCCTTCAAAGTAATTCCAGTCTTCAGCTATTCAAGTTATTCCAGTCATACGTGTTCCCAGCTGAGGCCCCAAAACACATGGAACAATTCCTGCAGTGTTCTGTCCAAATTTTTGACTCAAGAATCCTTGAGCATAGTAAATCAATGGTTGTTAGATTTGACACTAAATTCAGAGTAGTTTGTTGTGTAGCAATAATAATCCAAAAAAGATGATGAAATGAAAATTTTGGCTGAAGCATTGAAAAGTGACAACATCTTAAATGTGGAATTAAAAAAATAAGTAAATGCATTATAAGTATATTACAAAGCAGGGTGGGAATGATAGTTTGAAGGCAATAGTCTCATCTTTCAAGGTTAAATTATTAGACAATGTCCCTGGGTTATAGAATTATTCATATTTGATCTATAATTTAGGAAGGATCAAACACTCTATTAATTTAATTATCTAAAGTTCAGTGTTCTGACATCCTCAGGCATCTCTAACATAGCAATCAATATAGAAGAAAACAATATGTAGCCATAAACGACACCAATAACAACAAATAAAATAGATTGGTGGATAAATAGAAGACTGAATAGATAGGTAGATATAGCAAGAATGGTGATAAAGTAAGTGTAGTAAAAGGTTAATTGTAGAATACGGGCATAAGGAGGTATATTATATCTATAGCTGTGTAACAGATAATTCCAAAAGTTACTGCTTTCAAACAGCATGCTTTCATCACCTTAAAATTTCTGTGGGTCAGGAATCTGAGTATAGTTTAGCTGGATCTTCTGGCTCTGTCTCTCACAATGCTGCAATCAAGGTGTCACTGCTGCTGCAGTCATTTTAAAGCTTGACTGTGGTAGATCCATTTCTAAGTTCAAGAGGTTGTTGACAGGGTTCAACACCTTGCAGAATGTTGGCTGGGGCCTCTCTTGGTTCTTTGTCATATGGGCTTCTCTACAGGACAGTTTATAACATGGCAGCTGGCTCCGTTTAGAATGAGTCAGCAAGAAGACAAAATAATGCTAGCAAGACAGAAGTTACAGTCTTCTGTAGCCAAAATGTTACTCTTATAGCATCAAGACGAACTTATGTTTACTCTTAAGAAGGAAACAAAGCAAGTAAAATGGCTTAGAAAGATTTCCAATTGAAAGAGCTCGCATCAAAAGTGTTATTGAGCTGAAGGCTATTATAAACTACAAACTTCAGTTTTCTGAAATATTTCTTTATATGGAAGAGTAGCATTCTGCTGGTTTCCTGAAGAAGACTTCCCTGAACTATGAAGATTCCATCCTTCCTTATTAAACCCCTGCATTTTTGCTCCAGAGTGCTTGCAACCATGGCAATCCACCAAGGCTATGATTCCTAACTAGGGTTACCAGATAAAATATGGAAATTGAATAATAATAATTGACATTCAGATAAACGATGAATACTTTTAAATATATATCTCATGCAATATTTGGGACATGTCCTTTAAAAAGTTAGAGGGCATAAACACTTTTTAAAAGGCATGTCCCAAATATTGGATGTGATATACATTTGAAAGTGTTCATCATTTTTCTGAATGTCAATTTTAAGCATCCAATATTTTTATT
This sequence comes from Cebus imitator, assembly GCF_001604975.1. Classification (NCBI taxonomy): domain Eukaryota; kingdom Metazoa; phylum Chordata; class Mammalia; order Primates; family Cebidae; genus Cebus; species Cebus imitator. The sequence goes on along the minus strand of NW_016108092.1, from coordinate 374,172 downwards.
TGCTAATTTGGCCACCCTCTCCCTCTAGATCTCTCCTGCTGAAGCCCCTGGACCTCCCACGCTCTTTCTCTTTGATTCCCCTGGGACTTTTCACCTTTCCACCTCACAAGCCTGAAGGAAAGAGAAGACTGAGGGAGTCCAGGTTACAGCTGCCAGAGGCTAGACAGGGCTGTGGAATTGCTGCTGGCATCCACAATTAGGCCCGGGAGTGCATTTTCCCATAGAAACAATAATCTTAATGGTGGCTGGTTTTCTAGCGCTATGGGCCTTATAGTCCAGCCATATTCTTGGTTAAATAGGCCTTTGTGGACTGGCCTGGGAAACTTCTCACCATTTGTAACATTGTTTCCATGGGAAAAATGCTTCTCAAGTTCCAAACAACTGACTTACAAACAAACTTTTGGAACAAAACACTTTGCTAAATTGGAGAAGGCCTGTAGACTCTCCCAGAGTCATTCAAAGGCTGGTGACTTCACTCCAAGATGTTAGCAAAGTTTGGGCCTGCTTAGCATAACAAAGGGAGGCCACTGGGTTCGCTAAAGAAACTTTAATAAGCAAACAGACAAGATTGACAGATCCATAATAGACAAGCTGACTCTGTCTTTGATTGGCTACATAGACGAGCATTTACACTGAATGATTTCCCTTAATCAAACACATGCCTTATCTGGACAGGCAGGACACTTATCCAACTAAGTGGGTGGTTATTAAGGAGATGGCAGATACTCTGTATCTAATTGTACATTTAGCACCCTTTCATATACACCAACGTGCCAGAGGAAAGACAAGCTTATTTTTTTCCTCCATTGTCTGATACTTTCAGTGTTTCATTGGTTCATTCACCTGGATGCAAACAGGGCAATTATGCAGCTTTCATCTGTTTCTTTGAAAGGCATATGGAAAATTCTGCTTTCAGGAAAAAAAATTATTAATTCCACAAAAGTACTTCAAGGCATTCTGAGAAGCGGTCTCCCATATTGCTGAAATTACATGCAGTGCTGCAGCATTTGCATAACAAATGTGACAGAATGGTTACTTAAGACACTAAAACAGGAGGACTAAAATGTATAGAGATATCTCATTTCTCATTACTTATTATTCAAAATGGAATGTAATGCCACTAGCTATAGTATGCCAGAAGTAGAAGGATATATATCATCATGTATTTTAAAATCCTTACCAAGTATAATAATAATTAAGAAATTATGACACTACTGATCTTTTAGAAGCAATGTAGCCACCTGTTCTTTCCTCTATTAATCACCAATTTTCTTACTCTTTAACACTGCACAGTAAAGATTATTAAAGGGAAGAATACAAAAATAGAGGTAGGGAGAGATAATTTATATCATGTAGCAAAAGTATATTAAAATGTATCATTTTAATTAAGACTTTCACTAGCAGAGAAGTCATATTTTTGGTCTGGTTTATAGGAACATATAATTTGACTTAAAAGAATAGCAATGCATATTAGTAATTATTGCTGTTGGTATTATTAATTTACTCTAAAATTAGCTGTGATTCTTTTTTTCTCTTCTGAGCAGCAAGCAATCCCTATCATAAAACTGTGTTTACTGTGTGGTTGAGTGAGATGCATTGAATCAGGGCTGTAAATAAGAGGAAGGTACTGAGTTTCTCAGGGGGAAAGATGGGGTAGGGTGCTGCCTGTGCAGGAAAGCTTGGTCCCCATGCCCCAGTCAGCTGAGTTTCTGCCTTAGAAACTGGTGTGTGACCCTCATAGCAACTGGGCAGACACTGATGCCACAGGAGGCAGCAACAAATGCCTGTTTAAAGATGCTGGAAAGGACAGTGAAAGCTAGAGTAACAAATCTCTATTCAAGTTCTAAAAGGGCATTTTTTTGATCACGTAACCCTGAGCAAGTCAGACTCAATTACTTTTTTTTTTTTTTGCAAAATCTTACCAGGCTTTATTAAAAATATCCCAGAAGTCTTGGTTGTTGTTTTTTAAATTATGAATTCGGAAACTGCCTGTTAATAAAATAAAGCAATCAACATAATCATTTATTCTGGTAATAATTGTTATATAAACATTAAATTGTTTTATTGGTTGAATTGTGAGAACTCTAGCTATCATTGGTTATTCACAAACTGGGTTTTTAATTTTATTTTTAAAGTTAACATAAAGTAAAATTGACTTTTGGGGGTGTATAGTCCTATGCATTTTAACACGAGTAAATTTGTGTAACTACCAACACAGTAAAGATACAGAGTAAATCCATCACCCCATAAAACTTTCCCCTGCTATTTCTTTATAGTGACAACTCTCTCACCCCTTTATAACGGCACTCTCTCCCACCTCTCCCTGGCAACCACTGATTGGTTTTCTATCACTATTATTTGGTCTTTTCAAAAATGTCACATAAGTGGGACCATACAGTATGTCACCTTTTGAGACTGTCTTCTTTCACTCATCATGCCTTTGAGATTCATTCAAGTTGTTGTGCTTAGCAAAAGATCTCCCCTTTAATGGTTCTGTGGTATTCCATTTTATAAATGTACCACAATTTCTTTAACCAATCACTTACCCATTAAAGAACATTTGGTTTGTTTCCAGGTTTTGGTGATTATAAATATATCTGCTATGATCTGTGATTATGCATAGGCTTTTGTGTGAACACAAGCTTTTATTTCTCTAGGAAAGAATGATTAACTGAGTCATATTGTAAGTATATGTTTAACTTTATAAGAAATTAACACTTTATTTTCTTGAGCAACTGTACCATTTTGCTTTCCCACCAGCCATGTGTAAGAGTTTCAGTTGTTTTGCATTCTTGTCAGCACTTCATAGTGTGAATATTTTTTATTTCAGCCATTCCAATAGGTTTGTAATGACATTTAATTGTAGTTTTCATTTAAATTCCCCTTGTGTACAATTGTATTGAACATCGTCATGTGCTTATTTTCTTGTGCTTCATTTGCTTCATCTGTATATTTTCATCGGTGATGTGTTTGTTGAAGCATTTTGCCCACTTCTTTTCAATTGGATTGTTTCCTTAGTGTTGAGTTTCGAGAATTTCATATGTATTTGCATACAAATCTTTGTCAGCTATGTGGTTTGCAAATATTTTCTCCCTGTCAGTAATTACCTTTTAATTATCCTGACAGTGGCTTTGACAAAGAAAAATGCTTAATTTTGATGGAGCATGATCTATCTTTTTTTTTCTTCTTTTATAGATTTTGTGTGTGTGTGTGTGTGTGTGTGTGTGTGTCTATTCTGTCTCAGAATTATTTGCCTAAGTCCAGATTACAAAAATTTTCTGTTTTTTTTTTTTTTTTTTTTATTTTCTCTGTTTTTTCAAAAAATTTTGTTGTTTTACATTTTACATTTAGATATATGATACATTTTCAGCAAATTTCTGTATAAAGTATGAAGCTTAGGCCAAGGTTTACTGTTTTACCTATGGATGTCCAATTAATCACCATCATTTGTTGAAAAAGCTATCCTTCCTCCATTGACTTGCTTTTGTATCTTTGCCAAAAATCAATAGGTACAATCTCTTACCTGGAACAGAGATCAACAAACTGTGGCCCACAGGCCAAATCTCAGTCACCACTAATTTTTGTAAATACAGTTTTAATGGAAAACAGACATATCCACTTGTTTATGTATTGTTTACGGCTGCTTTCATGTGCAAGAGCAAAGTGAAGTAGTTGTGACAGAGACCATATGGCTTGCAAAGTTGAAACTATTTTCTATCTGGTCCTTTATGGATAAAGCTTGCCTTTTGTGTAGACTACTAAAGTAGTCCCTATAGAACAATGAGCAGGACTATCAGATAATGACTTTGGCTGTTCATTTTGGATTGCCTGGAGAATGAAGTCGTAGGAGCTGGAGTTCTGAGTTCTCCTAGGGGAAGGGCCTGCACCAAAAGTCAAGTTCCCATGGGAGTGGTGCCTTTTTCACTGCAGCAATGAAGACTAATATTCCATGGGCAACTGGCATTCCCAGACAATTCTTGTAAATCACTGCCACCTCAAATCCAAACTACCTGTTGCTTAGCAGCTTGTATATTCCTCCATTGATATGACTGCTTCTTCACATTTACCCTATAAAATGGGGACCTAGCAATGTGGTATGTTCTCCTTAGTTAGAACCAGTAGGGCTCTGGCTCTTGGTTTGCCTTTTCTTGGGATGACAGGAGGATGGAGGGTATGTGATTTATTTGTTTTTTTTTTTTTTTTTTTTTTTTTTTCTGGCTGTTCTGGACCTGCACATTTTTATTTTTCTCAATAAGGCCCATCCCTTAACTCATACTATGTGACTGTGAAATTCACCCTGAAGGGTTATGCATGACAGCTGATCACCCTGTTGAGATCCATCCTGCATGCCAGCTGGGGCATCAGAGAGACCCACTTACCACAACAGCCTCCTTATTCACCTCCCTGCCTCCACACTGATTTTCTTTCAATTTCTTCTTCACATTGCAGTTAGAGTAGGTCTTTCTGAACAAACCTGTAAAGCTACCCACTTTCCCCCACCAAACCAATTTAAGACATTTCAATGGGTTCCCACTGGTCTTAAAATAGAGCAAAATTGTTAACATAGCTTAATAAGACAGCATGATCTGGCCTCTACCCTTCTCTCCAGCCTTATCTTCCACAATTTTTTTTTCCTCTCTGATCTCCAGCCAAACAATATTTTCTCAGTCACTTACAATAAACGTTCCCTCTTGCTAGTAGGCATATCCTGTTCCATCTAGCTGGAATGCTTTACCCTTTACCTCTCCTATTCTTCAGTATGAATCAAATGTTACTTCCTCAGTGAAGGCTTTTCTCAACTCCTAGTCACATTCCCAGAGCATCAGGAAATCTAGGAAATATTTTACACTTATTTTTATTAGCACATGGTTACAGTCTGTTTTCCTCACTAGACTATAAGATCCACATCTCTTTTTGGTCACAAGGAGCCTAGTCGATATAGCGCCTGTAATAAAGTGGCTGTTCAATAATATTAGTTGAACATATTATTTTAAGTACAACATATAAAAAGCCAAGCTTCAAAGATCATATATTGTATGATTCTGCTTATATGAAATGTCCAGAAAAGACAAATCTAAAAAGAAATAAAGTAGATTAGTGATTGCCTAGGGCTGGAGGTAGGAATGATTATTAACTGTAAACTGGCATGAAGAATTTTACTGAGGTAATGGAAATGTTCTAAAACTGTACAACTAGGTAAATTTATTTTTAAAAATCATCATATTATAAATTTAAAATTGGTGAATTCTATGGTAGATAAATTAAACCTTAATTAGGGTATTTAAAAAAATCAATTGGCTATACATATGCAGAACTACTTCATTCTCTTCTGTTCTATTAATCTATGTGTCTATCACTTTCCTAGTGCCATGCTGTCTTAATAAATTTGTCTTTATAATAAGTTATAAAATTGGGTAGTTTGAGTCTTCTAGTTTTATTCTTCTTTTTGAAAATTTTTTTGGCTATCCTACATCCTTTGCCTTTCTTCACAAATTTTTGAATCAGCTTGTTGAAATATATTTTTTAAAGGCTTTCTGGAATGTTATTTGGAATTGCATTAAATATGTAAGTCAATTTGGGGAAAATTGACATCCTTAGTATGTCGAGTCTTCTGATCCATAAGCACAGTATACTTCTCTATTTTTTAGGGTTTTTTTTCTGAAATTTTCATCAGATTTTTATAGTAAAATGTAAATATTTTATTTCATTTATACCTAAATACTTAATTCTTTTGGACTTAATATAAATAGAACATACGTTTTTTAGAAATTTCAGTTTGCAATCGTTCATTACTACTATGTAGAAATAAGATTAGTTTTGTGCATTGATGGTTTGTCTTACAACATTGCTGAACATACCTGGAGATATTTTGTTAGAATTCTAGAAATCTTCTTTATAAACAATCATGTAATTTGCATAGAGAGACAATCCTATCTATGTTTCCTTTTCAATAATTTTTTCCCCAACAGTCTTGCTTAAGGTTTAAAATTTGGATTCATATTTTGGTTTTATTGATTTTTTCTATTTATTCAATGTCATTAATTTCTGCTCTTATCTTTATTATTTCTTTCCTGCTTGATTTAAGTTAATTTTTCTCTAATTTTCTAGGTTTTTTAAGGGAAGGCTTTATATTATTGATTTGAGAACTCTCTTCTTTTCTAATATGAGCATTTGAAGCTGTAAATTTTCCTCTAATTATTGCTTTAGTGGCATTTTAAAATTTTGTAAGTTTTAGCTTTATTTACATTCAATTTAAATTATTTTCTAATTTTCCTCGATACTGCATATTTGACTCATTGAATAAAAGTGTGTAGTTTAATTTCCAAGTGCTTGGATTTTTTCCGTCATTTTGTTGTTACTGATTGGTAGCATAATGGCATTGTGGTCAGAGAATATGCTCTGTAATATTTCAATTACTTTAAATCTGTTGTGGTTTGTTTTATGTCACAGGATTTATTCTATGTTGGTGAATGTTCCATGTACGCTTGAAAATAATGCACTTTTGGCTGGATTACTTTATAAATGAGAATGAGTTCCTCTTGGTTGATGGTGTTGTTCAGTTCATCTATATTCTTGATGGTTTTTTGTTTTCCAATTCTATCAATTACTGAAAAAGGACTGTTGAAGTCTCCAATATACTTGTAGATTTGTCTATATTTCTTTTCAGTTATGTCAGTTTTTAACTTCTTATATTATAAATCTCCTTTGCTGGTGCATACAGTTTAGAGTTTTTATTTGTTCTTGGTGAATTCATACTTTTAGCATATTAATTATCCTCTTTACCTCTGATAATCTTCCCTGTTTGAATTCTAATTTGTGTGACATTTATTTATTCACTCCAGCGTTCTTTTGGTTAATGATTGATGGCGTATCTTTTTATTACATTTTGTGTAGCTATATTATTATGAATAATGTGAGTTTCTTGTATATAGTTAGGTCCTATAGCTTTTCAGTTTTATTCTGACAGTGTCTGTCTTTTAATGTGTATGTTTAAACCATTTGTGTTTAATGTAATGGCTGATAGGTTTGGATTTGAATTCGTCATTTCTTATTTGTTTTCTTTTGGTTTTCTCTATTTTTCATACATTTGTTTTCACTCTTCTGTCTTCTTTAGGTTTATTTGAACATATGATATTCAAGTCAATTTATCTATTGGGCTTTTGATTACACATCTGTGATTCTTTTTTAATTTGTTACTCTAGTAATTACAATATACATGTTTAACTTTTTATAGTCTACTTAGAACTAATAGATTGCCACTTCAAAGGAATTTAGACCTTTTACCATCATACTTGTTCTTTCACCCTCCCCATTTTATATTATATTGAGTTGAGTTTTGTATTATACCTTTGTACATTAAAACCCAATCAGTGTTATAAGTTTTGATTTTTTTTTTTTTTTTAGATATAGTCTCACTCTGCTGCCCAGGCTAGAGTGCAGTGGCATGATCACAACTGACTGCCATCTCAAACTCCTAAGCTCAAGTGATCCTTCTACTTCAACCTTCCAAATAGCTGGGACTGCAGGAACACACCGCCATGCCAAGGAAAATCTTTTAATCTTTGTAGAGACAGAGTCTCACTATGTTGCCCAGGCTTGCCTTGAACTCTTGGACTCAAGTGATCCTCTGGAATCAGCCTCCCAAAGTGCTTGGATTATGGTTGTGAGCCACTGTTCTCAGCAACTCTTGATTTCAACTCTTGACTATATTTTAAGAATCAAGATGAAAATAGTCTAATTATCATTTATGTTGCTCTTCTTTCATTCCTGGTATTTCGTATTTCCTTCTGGTACCATATCCCTCTCAGAGCAAAGAACTCTTAGCAAATCTTTAGAGCAGTTATACTAGCAATTCATTGTCTTAGTTTTCCTTCATTTGAGAATATCTGTATTTTATCTTTGTTTTTCCTGAATTATACTTCCATCTAGAATTCTGGAATGGTACCTCTTTTCTTTTGGAATTTAAAAAATGTTTTGTACTTTTATTCTAGCCTAAATGGTTTACGATGAGTGTCAAGCATTCCCTGAGCAGTAACATTGTAGCAACTGTTAGTTTGGCTTGTTACAGTTCCATAGATTCAGCTAGTAAGGAGACAGCAAGTCCAAATGGAGTTAGACAGTTGATTACTCATGCCGACAGCATAAGCAAGATCAGCATGGTGTCAACTATCTGCATCCCTATTCCTGCAGAATGACGCTGAACTGGATGGACCAGATGATTAACAATATAAGCAGAGAATTGCTCTGTCTTAGAACAGCCATCTCTAGACTTTAGTTAAGCAGCTTTTTTTGCCTCCCACAAAGAGGGGAGGCAAGGTGGATAGCATCCTACACTTTACCAGAACCAGGGAGGTAGGATGAGGACCTTGCTTATGGCAGCTTCTCAAAAAATAGGGAGGCAAAGTGAGAAACTTGTGATCACTTCTTACATGTTGCCTATCATAGCATGTTTCAGAAATATCACAGGATTAGGTCAAAGTACGGTTTAGCCTTGCCTGTGGAACCTGTGTGGAAATATGCAAGATGGCTGGAGTGCCATGGTAGAGCTCTTCCATTGTGATAAGAAATCCACAGACAGGCAAGTCATTGTTTCCTTATAACTATTGTATTATATTTGTCTGGCTACAGTTGAGAATTTTTTCTTTATCTTTAGTTTTCAGCAGTTTTATTGTGATATGTCTGGGCCTGGATTTTTTTTAGATTTAACTTCTTTAGATTTCACTAAGCTTCTTAGATCTATAGGTTTATGTCTTTTAGCAAATGTGGGCATTTTTCAGCCATTTTTTTCCAAATTTTGCCTGCATCACGTTTTTTATTCTCAATTTGTGGGACTCCTATAATTTCAACCCCTCTTATCAGAAAATTAAATTTTTCTTTTGAAACCACTTTTGGAAAGTCTATGACAGTGAGAGAAATTCAACATGGCTAGTCTCTTCTTGCTTCTAGCCTCACAGGCTGGCTGTCTTCACTCATTCCTGGGCATTGGCCAAGCTAACTATGCAAGGAATTTAGTTTATAGTTTAACTTGGAATTACGGATTATAATTCCCTTCCTAAAACTAATTTCCTCTTTGTTTGGGGGCTGAAACTACCTTCATAAAACTAACGAAAGGCCACAAGATTAGATTTATGGGAAGGGCCTAAATTCTGCAAAAATATAGGCATATTTTCTAAAATCTGTTACTGCTCAAGAGTCAATATGGCCAGACATACATTATAAGATTTTTGACTTCCTCAATTGTTTCCATATATAATATCACTATTACAGAACCTCAGATTGGTCTTTTCAGATTTTTTCAGACTTTTGCATTCTGTCAACTGACTTACCCCACCCAGACACAAAACTCAACTTGTCCTATGGCTTCTACCACAGGTGGACTCACTACATGAAGATGATTTTCCACACCCCTATGACTGCAAAGAGACTTAGACTCCCACACAATAATAGTGGGAGACTTTAACACCCCACTGTCAGTATTAGACAGTTCAAGGAAACAGAAAATTAACAAGGATATTCAGGACTTGAACTCAGCCCTGGATCCAGTGGACCTAGCAGATGATTACAGAACTCTCTACCCCAAATCAACAGAATATACATTCTTCTCAGTGCCACATGGCACTTATTCTAAAATTGACTACATAACTGAAAGCAAAACACATCTCTGCAAATGCAGAAGAACGGAAATCATAACAAACAGACTCTCAGACCACAGTGCAATCAAATTAGAACTCAGGATTAAGAAACTCACTCAAAAACACACAATTTCATGTAAATTGAATAACCTGCTCCTGAATGACTCCTGGGTAAATAATGAAATTAAGACAGAAGTCAAGACATTCTTTAAAGCCAATGAGAACAAAGAGACAACGTACCAGAATTTCTGGGATGCAGCTAAAGCAGTGTTAGGAAGGAAATTTATAGCACTAAATGTGCACATCAGACAGTTAGGTAGATCTCAAACTGATATCCTAACATCACAATTAAAAGAGCTAGAGAGGCAAGAGCAAACTAATCCAAAGGCTAGAAGAAGACATGAAATACTTAAGATCAGAGAAGTATTGAGGGACATAGAGACACGAAAAACCTTCTGGAAAAAAAACAAAAAACAACAAATCCAGGAGCTTTTTTTTTTTTTGAAAAAGTTAACAAAATACATAGACCACTAGTTAGACTACTAAGGAAGAGAGATAAGAATCAAATAGACACAAAAAAAGTGATAAAAGGGGTATCACCACTGATCCCACAGAAATACAAACTACCATCAGAGAATACTATAACATCTCTAAGCAAATAAGCTAAAATATCTAGAAGAAATGGATAAATTCCTGGACACATACACCCTCCAAGACTAAACCAGAAAGAAGTTGAATTCTTGAATAGACCAATAACATGCTCTGAAATTGAGGCAGTAAATAATAGCATACCAACCAAAAAGGCCCAGGACCAGACAGATTCAGAGCTGAACTCTACCAGAAATACAAACGGGAGCTGCTACCATTCCTTCTGAAACTATTACAAATAATAGCTTTCCTCCCTAACTCATTTTATGAGGCCAGCATCATCCTGATACCAAAACCTGGCAGAGACACAACAAAAAATGAAAATTTCAGACAATACCATTCAAGGCATAGGGATGGGCAGAAATTTTATGATGAAATCACCAAAAGCAATTGCAACAAAAGCCAGAATTGACAAATAGGATCTAATTAAACTAAAGTGCTTCTGCACAGCAAAAGAAACTATCATCAGAGTGAACAAGCAACCTACAGAATAAGAGAAAATTTTTGCAATATACCCATCTGACAAATGTCTGATATCCAGAATTTACAAGAAACTTAAACATATTTACAAGAAAAAAAACAACCCCATCAAAAAGTGGGCAGAGGATATGAACAGACACTTCTCAAAAGAAAACATTTATGTGGGGCCAACAAACATGAAAAAAAGCTCAACATCACTGATGATCATAGAAATGCAACAAAACCACAATGAGATACCATCTCACAGCCATCAGAATGGTGATTATTAAAAAGTTGGGAAATAATAGATGCTGGCGAGGCTTTAGAGAAGTAGGAATGCTTTTACCCTGTTGGTGGAAATGTAAATTAGTTCAACCATGTGGAAGACAGTATGGACATTCCTCAAGGATCTAGAACCCAATTGCTACCCAATTTCAGACTATACTATAAGGCTATAGTGACCAAAACAGCAAGGTACTGGTCAAAAACAGACACAAAGACAAATGGAACAGGATAGAAACCTCAGAAATAAAGACACACACCCATAACCATATAATCTTTGACAAGGCTGACTAAGCAAGCAATGGGGAAAGGACTCCTTACTCAATAAATAGTGCTGGAATAATTGGTTAGCCATATGCAGAAGAAGGAAACTGGACTGTTACCTTTAACCATATGCAAAAATTAACTCAACATGAACTAAAGATTTAAATGTAAGATCTCAAACTATAAAAATCCTAGAAGAAAAACCTTCTCAACATTGACCTTGGCAGAGAATCTTTGGCTAAGTCCCCAAATGCAATAGCAACAGAAACAAAAATCGACATGTGGTACCTAATTAAACCGAAGAACTTCTGCATGGCAAAAGAAACTATCAACAGAGTAAACAATCTACAGAATGGGAGAAAATATTTGCAAATTATGCATCCAAAAATGGTTTAGTATCCAGAATCTACAAGGAACTTAATAAGCAAAAAACAAATAACCCCATGAAAAAAATGGACAAAGGACACAAACAGACACTTCTCAAAAGAAGATACACAAGCAGCCAAGAAACATGAAAAAATGCTCAATATCACTAATCATCAGAGAAATGCAAATCAAAACCACAAGCAGATACCATCTCACACTAGTCAGAATGGCTATTATTAAAAAGCCAAAAAACAACAGCAACAAACAAACAGATGTTGGCAATGCTGTGGAGAAAAGGAATATTTATATACTGTTGGTGGGAATGTAAACTAGTTCAGTCACTGTGGAAAGCAATTTGGAAATTTTTCAAAGAACTTAAAACAGAGCTACCATTCGATTCAACAATCCTATTACTGGGTATATACCCAAAGGAAAATAGATAATTATACTAAAAAGACATATACACTTGGATGTTCATTGCTGTGTTATTCATGATAAGAAAGACATGGAATTAACCTAAGGTGCCTGTCAATGATGGATCCTATACAGCAAGTGTAATACATACACCATGGAATACTGTGAAGCCATAGAAAAGAATGAAATCATGTCCTTTGCAGGAACATACATGGAGCTAGATCCATAACCCTAAGTAAATTGACATAGGAACAAAAAAACAATATAACATGTCTCACTTATAAGTGGGAGCTAAACATTGAGTACCCATGGGCATAAACATGGAAACAACAGACACTACAGATTAATAGATGGGGGAGGAAGGGAGTGGAACATGGGCTGTTGGTAATATGTTCACTACCTAGGTGCAGTATACCCATGTACCACCACTGCACATGTTGCACCCCCATATCTAAAATAAAAGTTGAAATTTAAAAAATAAATAAGCTCTTTCTCCACTGCAAAACCAGTCTCAGTGAATTGGTTTTGTCCATAGAGTGAACAGGAAGAACCCATCAGGTAATTATACTTTCTCACAGTTTTAGGCACCTGAAGCTTTGCTGCCATTACTGTTATTATCACCACCACCACTGTCGGACCGTCTGGGGGCTGAGAAGGAAAAGAAGATAAAAAAGTAAAATGAATCCTACTCACACTGAATATTACTTATCCATTTTCCTGCTTCTTAAACCAGAACTACGTTTTTCCTCAAGTTCTGTCTAGATTCCTACCTTGGACTCAGAACTGAAGATACTGGAGGAAAAAATGAGAAACTCACCAACAATTAGTTGGTACTTCAGATTCCCATCTTCTTCTTCAATCTGTCTGCTACCACTTACTTTTCAAAGCCTTCACTTAGCTACTCCATGTAATCTGTCTAAATTTGATAACTGTATTCTCTAAGAAAGACAAGGTAGAGTATGGTTATTCCATCTCATTTCTTAAAGCCAGGACTTTCTCAGCCTCAATTATGTCACCTGAGAACTGAAACGGTGCCCATACAGCATAATTGCATCAAGAACATGATCTTACTATCTCAGGAAATTCTTATCTGGGAAGATGAAATTGTATCTAATTTCTGGCTGTTTCAGCAACTTCCTAAAAATTCAAATATTTGAACAAAAGAACACTCATCTAATCCTAATCAAGGCAACGGGCCCTTTCTCAAATTGGCAAGTCATTCAGTGGACTTTTTTTTTGGTTATTGTTACTCTTCAAGGCTTGCTTCAAAACTCTTACCATACTGTGTTCATCAATAAATGATTGAAATATCACAAACTGTTCCAATCCTAATCATGTTCCTGCATTAAATTATCTACTCTAAATCAGACTCCCAAAGTCTTATGCATATCTTACTATTGACTACCCCTTCCTAGACATTACTAAGACAGTCAAATACTGATATCTCTTATTGCAGTATGCGATAAGTGGACTTAGCTTCATCAATCAAAAAATTATTGTGGTGTGTGTGCCAGTTGGGGTTCTCCAGAAAAAGAGAACCAATAACATATATATATATATTCTATTTTCCTGGAGAACCCTAACTGGTACACACACCATTGTATATGCATATGTGTTTGTGTGTGTGTATATATATATGTGTGTGTGTGTGTGTGTATGTGTGTGCGTGTGTGTGTGTGTGTGTGTACCAGTTATGTACATATATATATATATATATATATGCATGTGTGGGCATAAAACAAGGAATTGGCTTGCATGATTATGGAGGCTAAGTGCCATAATCTGCTGTCTGAAATTTGGAGGCCAAGGAAAGTTGATGGTGTAATTTCAGTCCAAACTTGAAGGCTTAAGAACTGGAAGACTAATGGTGTAAGTCCTGGTCTGAGTCCAAAGGCCTAAGAACTGGCTGTGATGTCTGAGGGTAGGAGAAGACAGATGTTTCCACTCAAGCATATAGGAAATTCTCCTTTCATCTACCTTTTCCTCTGTCTGATGGATTGGATGATGCCCACCCACATTGATGAGGGTGAATCTTCTTTAACAATTTATAGACCAATTCAGTCTACCAATTCAAATGCTAATCTCTTTCTGAAACACCCTCACAGACATACCCAGAAATAATGGTTTGCCAGCTATCTGGGCATCCCTTAGCCTACCCAAGTTAACACATACAATCAACCATCACAGGGGTGTGTGTGTGTGTGTGTGTGTGTGTGTGTGTGTATCTGTGTGTGTGCGTAGAAGTCAGCGATTGACAGATCTATTCAAAAATATTCTCGTGGGACCAATTTAGCAATTGAAAACCCTTACCAGTTCCTCTACTTTTACAAAAATAGTTTAGACAAATCACTAAATATCTTAATAAGAGTTTATATATCATAAATAAGAGACATGAAAATTACCCAATTTATTTACACCTGCCAACCTCTACAGAGTAGAAAGTTCCCTGGATCTCACCATCCCAGCATTGTCGATGAGAAGATTTTCATTTGCTTTGCTTTGTTATACATGATACCTAGAAAACAATTTTATGTTTCTATGCCCACTTTTATGTTCAAGAACTTTCCTATATTAGAGTCATGTGGTTAGCTCCCATCTTCCCAGTCTCTCTTAAGCTCCCAAACACCTACCTCAAAACATTTAGCTTCTGTACCCTTTTTCTTTTAACCAATGTTCCTTGTTTCGTATGTACAAAATTATCACCTGTTCTGTAGAGAACCAAACCATAATTATTGGATGTTTCAACTGTAAATGTCATGCCACACACTAATGTGTTAATATAGGTATGTGTGTAGTTAAATAAATATGTCTGAGCTAAAGGAAGAAAAATAACTTATTTGCCCTTAATCCAATTTATTTACAGGCTATATGACTTGTCTGGTTTTTGAAAATTTTGCCTAATATTTCAAAGGCTCTTTTCCCCTTTTTGCTTTTTATTTGAAACAGAACTGACATTAATGTATTTAAAAGTATCATGTAAATATGTTATGCATGGTGTAACCCAAATGTGAGGCACTGAGATTTTAGAATCTGTGTCTTTAAAATTTTCCATTGCATTTTAGAAATATTTGCTGTAGTTTGTCATATTACAGTTTCCTTTGTCTCCACTCCTGCTTGACCATCCACTCCACTCTTCTTTTCCATTTTCTCCCTCAAATCCCTCTTTCTCTAATTACTTCTATCAGGTTTGACACACATGGACTTAAACAGTGATTTGTTTCTGGTAAAGTATACAGAGATAAAGCTATGTACACTAGAATTTTGCTTGAGGGGAATTCACAGTGGGGAAAGGATTTGTATAATTCCATTTTTTCTTTGGGGACTTTATCTCTGTTCTCTGGGCTTCTTATCAAACCAACTCACAGGGCTCTTGTATATAATATTTGCATTTCCCTGTTTACAAATTACTTTGATATACATTTGATCCTTGCAAGAACTGCTTAAGACAGGGAGCAGCATTATCCTTCTTGAACAGATTAGGAAACTGAGGCTCACCCAAAAAAAGGACACCATGGGCCATGTGCTAAACTAGGCAGCTTTTCCATGTTTTTAAAAAATTTACTCATTTATTTACTTACTCAGGAAATATCTTATGCACTTTTAGGCTGTGTGAATTTCTGTGTTAGGTGCTAGGCCTTGATCCTATATTACTTCCAGACTTCTGAAGTATACAGATAAGACACCTTCCTTTAGAATCTGGATAATAGGCCAGGCGCGGTGGCTCAAGCTTGTAATCCCAGCACTTTGGGAGGCCGAGGCAGGTGGATCACGAGGTCAAGAGATCGAGACCATCCTGGTCAACATGGTGAAACCCCGTCTCTACTAAAAATACAAAAAATTAGCTGGGCATGGTGGCACGTGCCTGTAATCCCAGCTACTCAGGAGGCTGAGGCAGGAGAATTGCCTGAACCTGGGAGGTGGAGGTTGCGGTGAGCCGAGATCACGCCATTGCACTCCAGCCTGGGTAACAAGAGCGAAACTCCATCTCAAAAAAAAAAAAAAAAAAAAAAAAAAAAAAAAAAAAAAAAAAAAAAAAAAAAAAAAAAAAAATTAGAATCTGGATAATAAAATTCTTTTGCTTATTGCCTTTTTTATTTCTAGATCAAACCCAGGTGTATTTCAGCTCAACCCAAGTTGAATTAGAAATTAATGAAAGGAGACAGAAACAACACTAAATTGGAACTCAAGAGACATTAGGTACCAAACCTTACTCAGTCTTTCATTCCGAGTATGACCTTGGATGACTCCCTTTTTGTCTCTGAGCCTCAGTTTTTCCATCTTAAGAGAGAGACGTTAGACTAAGGGTACTTACGGCTCTAAGAATCTGCCTTTAAAGATTCATATTAATTGGCCTTTACTATCTGTTTAAAGCTCAGTGACTCTTAGTGGTGAGTGAGGACTACATTCCCCAAGGAGGGGTGTCAGAATCTCAGAGTGTGTGGAATTTGGCTTTTAATATTATAATTGTGTATTTCAAAAAGCGCAAAAAAAACCCTATCAGTTTTGTATTAAAACTGCCAATTGCGAACTATGGTAAGCCTCTAGACTCATGAGCACAGACAACATAAATGCAATTTTTATAGTTAATTTGGGGTGAGAAGAATAGCATACTATCCTTTGACCTAAAGTGTCAGTAGGTTTTAAGAAGTATAAAATGCTCTGCTTAGCTTGCAGGAGTGGCAGGCAGAGCCGGGGCAGGCATCACAGACACTTTGGCCACCCTTAAGAATTTCTGTTGGGTTGCCTGCTGGGTGTTACTCCCTCCTCCTTCCTCCAGGTCCCCGTCTGTCTTGTGGGGTGGAGGCTTTTGCTGCAGTGCTCTCTCCTGGCCACAGCAGCTCCCCTTTCTGATGGAGCTACTGATTGAATTACTGCCTGCTACAAGCCAAGTGTATTATTTAACAGTCATCTACCTTGTTTCACTGTCTTCCATTGTAGACAATTTAGTTTTGGTTTAAATCTCCATATTGTGCTTTTTGCCTTTTGGTTTCCTAACTTGTTGATTTCAGCAAGCATGCCCTTGCTGCCCATTCCTCCCTTGATTTCATCTCTCATTTCACTAACCCGTTTCTTTCCCTAAACACTCCTTCTCACTGTTTTTTATTTCCACTTTGCCAATTAGCACTTTGGTGTACACACTCTCTCCCAGCCTCATCCGCAGCTTTTGTCTATCTAGCATTTAACCATACATATCTTTCTGTCATATTCTTGCAGATTACTAGACCTGATGCATCATTTTTCCCTCTTTTTGCCTGAGAAAATAGATACTAGCTAACTGATTGTGCTTTTCAAGCCTCCCTTACTTGAAGCTCACAAATTATCATTGATCAAATACTTTCATTAAGTGCATCATTAAGCAAACACTATTCTTTAACACACCTGCAACCTGTCTTTCCCAGAAGAAGAAAGCAAGGAGAAGACCAGGGCAATTCCGTTGCTAAGTTCTTCCTATGAAGATGGCGTGAAGAGCAGCCCTTCATCTCCATGGGGCTGCTCACGTCTCCACATGAGCATATAACTGGCAGTGACATAAATCAATTTTTTACGGATTAACACAGGCTTCCGTGCAGAAGACAGGCAGGGCTCCTAGTGACTTGCATCTGAAGAATGCTCCTGATTTCTTTTCTTGACCCCTTTAAAATAAAATAAATACAGAGGCTTGGAGTTGAAAGTCTCCTGAATGCTAGCAAAGCTCTGTTGAACGAAGCAAGTTGCCACGCACTGTTGAACTCCCTTTGCTCCCAGAAATGCCACTTGAGCCACCTTCCAAACCTCAGCCCCTGTGGCACCCCTTTGAAAATCCATTGTTTCTATTTCAACTGCTAAATGTGGCCACTGACTCCTCATTTACCCCTTTGAAGCCCTGCAAAAAGGGGGAAATTGGAGGGAGGAAAGCACCTGGGAAAAGCCGCCCAAGAGCAAACATCAAAATGCCTACACCCTGCATGTGTTAGAAAAAAAAAATCAGTGAAACCCAGTGGGAGCCAATAGCATGTGTTTCTTATTCTTAAAACCCCAGCAGGCTTCACTCTACCCAGACCAACTTTTGAAATGTAAAGGAGAAAAAAGAAAGGAGAAATGATTAACAAAGAAGAAAAGCCATGCTTAGATGATGATTTTATTTCCCAGATACGCCTTTCCTGCCTCATTAATATACTTCTGGAGTGGATGAAAGTACTTGGCATCCAAAGCAGGTAGTAATGGCCCATCAAGAGATACCATGTCAGCTTCCTTAATGCCTTATCAAAGGTTTATTGAAGAATGCAGTCATCTTGCTACTCTCACTGGTTTTAAAGAGTTACATGAAGACAAATGAAATGCCCCTCTCCTTCATACGTTTTCCCTCAACCATTTCTGACAATATCTTTCATGTATAAATCATTCTTCTCTGATAGCATTTGGCTGGGTCTATCATATTAACAATGGGACCAAGACGAGGCCAAAGGTCTGAGTAAATGCTTTATGTTCATTTAAAGATGCAGAAATCTGTTGATAGCATACTAAACCCCAGAGAGCAGTAGGTTGTTGTGCATGCTATGTACAATACTACTGGTGCTGAAACAACTTGGGCTTTGTAAAGTGGCAAATATATTATTGGAAGTCTGTATAGAGATGTAGTTGAGATTACATTGTTAGTAACAACAAAATGGAAAAGCTATCTCTCACCAGTGGTTTTACTGAAACCAAGCTTGAATGGCTTTTGCCTGCATGCCTCTGTGTAGTAGTGGAAGCAGATTTACCCAGGTGCCCAAACTTGAGAGGTTCCACATGCCAGACACTAGCAGTGGGTCTAGTCTCTTGTGTACGAAAGGCCAAGTCATTCCACCCAATCACCGTCCTGCCATTTCTTCTGGTTCCAGACTTTGAACCATATTTGGCCCCTTTCTCTGCATCTTATCAGATGCTATGGTGTCCCGTTGTTTCTCTCTCTTACAGAATCTTCTACCTCCTTCATCCTCTCTGGGGATGCCCTTGCTTAGCACCTCTTCACCTCTTGTTGGGATACTGTAATAATATCTCTGAGGGTCTGCATACCTGTGCTGTTCCACTCAAGGGACCAAGGCAGAGTTTCTATCCCGAAACTCAGCTCTGATCACATGCCTTCCTGCTCACCACTCCCATCACAAAACCTAAAAGACTTCAATTTGCTTGCATAAGAAAGTGTTATTGCCTTGTCCTGGCATTTAAGGACACGTTCCATGAGAATCCAGAAGCTGTATTCGTACCACATTTCCACACCAATATTTTGCTACTCCTCCCCTTCATGTAATCCTCTCCTCCAGACAACTAAAATACTTGTTCTGCATACACCTAACAGACTTTCCAAGCCTTGGCTCATTGTTTAAGCCACTCCTTCCATATTTTACCCTTCGTTCCCACCCCATGCCTACATATCTAAATCTCCATCCTTCAAGATGTAGTTCCAAGGTCAATTCCCCCATAAAGTCTTCTGTTTCCCAAAGCCAGAAGTGATTTTTTTCTCTTCTGACCCCCACTCAGAGTACTTGCTTTCTGCTTCTGTTGTGCTTTGTCACTCTCTAGCCTGTATTTGAATAACTCCTCCTGATACATGTAATAGCAGTTTTTATTTTACAAAATTATTATATATCTTAGGTCAATGTTCTGAATGTTTGTGTCAACCCAAAATTTGTATGTTAAAATCCTACCCCTCAGAATGATGGCATTAGGAAGCAGTGCCTTTGGGAGGTGATTAGGTCATAAGGGTGGAGCCCTCATAAATAGAATTAGTGCCCTCATAAAAGAGGCCCAAGGGACCTAGGCTACTTCTTCTACCTCTATGTCTCTCTGTGAGGACACAGAGAGAAGATGCTATCTAGGAACCATGAAATGGGCTCTTATCAGATACTAGTTCTGCCAGCGCCTTGATTTGGTCTTCCCAGCCTCCAGAACTGTGAGAAATAAATCTCTGTTGCTTACAAGCCACCCAGTCTCTACTATTTTGTTATGGCAGCCCGAACTAAGACTCTTTATAATATTCTTAACAACTCTATCACATAGGTAGGCATTATTATCCTAATTTTATAGATGAAGAAACTGAGGCTGAAAGCAATGAAATGAGCTATCCAAAGACCTAGAATTTGTGGCAGATTCAGGAGTTGAGCCCAAGTTTATTCCTCCACTTCCAAGTTTATAACTCCTGTTTGTCAATATGAGGAAAAAATGTTGTTGAAAGTACTTTTTTAAATGGAGGAATCAGATTTTAATTAGGATGATAATTAGTTATTTGATTCAATTCATCCATTTATCTTCCACCTCTAATGATTTGGGTGTGTGGACGGCTTAGGACAGTAGGAAGGATAAGTTTGAACCTGTGTTTTGCCACCTTTGGCTTATATGTTCTTGGCAAATCACTTTCCTAATTTGGTCTTCACTTTCCTGATTTGTGACATGGACATAATTGTGCTTACTGTCAAAAGACAAAATTACAACACATTTAGTTTAAAGATCTAATTGGTTTTTATTTGCAATCTGAGAATTTGGTAATGACCTCATTTTATAAAATAGAATGACTATCTCTGGGCTTGACAGAACAATTGGTTTCTGTAAGGTGGGAAAAAGCAAATAGAACAATAAAAAAGGCAGATTGCTTAACAGCAAGTTATTACAAGGCACTCTTCTTGTAAGGGTTAAAGAAAAGGGGATTTCCTTATCACACTGATTCAAGGAGATTGTGCTCTTTCTGATCAGTTGTCATGAATCTCCTGTTTTCAGGAAAAGAAAAAAAAAACTGGTCTATTTGGGGATCTACCTGCTTTTATAAAGTTTCAGTTTGATTGTTTGGCATTTACCATAAGTGACTCCATTTTGGTTTGGTCTGGTTTGTTGGGGCCTAGTGTAGGAGACTAGTCCAAAGCAATGGCCTCCCATTAACTTTAGCATTACGTAGCCAGAATTAAGAGGATAATGTATTTGCCAGAGAATTGGTCACCACCACCCCTTTACTTATGCGTTCTGGGTGCTCCCTGGAGTATTTATCACTGTTTCCCACACACTATGGAAAATAGGGAGCACAGAGATAAATACTCCTACCCCTGCCAGCAACTTTTACCTGACTCCTGTGCTAGGATAAATCAATGCAGCAGATTGTTTTCTGGCCTTTTCTAAGTGAGATGTGCTCAGCAGTATCCTGAAGAGCCTGTTTTGTTTTTCAAAAATAACTTCAGGGAACTGGTAAGGCATGTATGCCCCGGATCCTGCTCTGCTCGTTGCTCTACCCAGGGTCACCCAGGGTTGGGAATCAATCATTTGGAGGTAAAAGTAACCACCATTTGGTGCAAAAGACTAATTTGTGATAAGGCCACTTTGTGGTGACTGGACTAATTTAACTCAATTTGCTAGAGCACAGTGCTCAGGGGCCAAGGGTTTCAGATTGATCCACATGTGGACCACTTTACCCAGTAGCATGCTGTCCCAGTCATTCCATCTAGCCTCCAGGCAATTTGTCATAGGCTTTTCCTCTTTGACAGTCATTGGGAAAATGAGTGATTGATTCAAAGTGGGAATCAATAATAGAGACAGAAATCAGTGGTAAATGGTAGGAACTAAAAGCAAACTAAGTAAACATAAAGAAATATATTTTAAAAAATCATTTTTCAAAGTGAATCCACTCATAGAACTCCACCCAGGGCAAGAGATAGAACATTACCTGGATCCCAGAAGTCTTCCTCATGACCCCTTCCAAGCATTAGTCTCTTCTCCAAGGGGTATGAATTTTGTCAGAAAGTCAGATCCAGAGGAGATCAAACTTCTAGAAGGCAACCAGTATGGAAGACAAGTTACTGCACTTTGAGTTTCTCATTATTCCCAATTGTAATATCAAAAAGATAATGCTTACCTTGGAAGGCTGTTGTGATAATTAAATGAAATCATGCATAGCTGTACAAACAGTTCTTGATATAAGATGTTTCAACTTAAAATTTTTCAACTTTATAACGATGGTGCAAAAGTGATATTCACTTAGTAGAAATGATACTTTGAATTTTGATCTTTTCCTATGCTAGTGATATGTGGTCTGATACTCTCTTATGATACTGGGCAGCAGCAACGAGCTGTAACTCCCAGTTAGCCATAACATCATGAAGGTAAACAATCCATATTCTACAGTGTACTGTATTGCCAGATGATTTTGTCCAACTGTGGGCTAATCCAAATGTTCTGAGCATGTTTAAGGTAAGTTGGGCTAAGATACGATGTTAAGTAGGTTAGGTGTATTAAGTACATTTTCCACTTATGGTATTTTGAAATTTATGATGAGTTTATCAGGACATAATTGCACGGTAAGTCAAGGAGCATCTGTATAAACTTAATAGGTGCACAATTAATAGGTGCTGTTATTTTACCACCAGTATTATTGATGAGTTTAGATGACACAGTGTAAACCCAAACTCAAGGCATGTGCACTGTGCCATCTACTACACTTTAATGTACCTCAATAGCAGCTGCTGCAAGAGATGTAGCCTGTGGCTTCTCTCACTAACAGATACAAGGCCTGTTCCTACAAACATCACTGAGGTCCAGGCTGTGGATGCCCGAGAGTTCATTCTACCTGCTTCATTAAATAACTGATATGTCTCTGGGAAATCAGGCCCAGTCTCAGTCCTGCGTCTTGTAATTAGTTTGAACTGCAGGCACAGGCTGAATAAAGCCCAGCAGCAGTTCTCCAAAGGAAGAGCTGCAGGAGCAGGGTTGGGGAATAGAACATGGAGAGTGTGAGGGCTGTGATGGTAATCTGAGAAAGAAGAGGGCATTGTGTTCAGAATTTCCTCAAACCATTTTTTGTGAGTTTCTATGATCTTAGTTGTGTGTATTCTAATGAGTTGAGAAATAGGTCACCTGTTCTTCTAAAGAACAATTAGCAGCAGATGTGGATGGTGATTGGTTAAACCTACTTTTAAAAATTATGTCAATAATCATGGCTTCCATGATCTTTTGCTCCAAACACTCAAAGGAAAAAAAGCAGTTGGTAATATCTGGCAGGATGTTTCTTGCCCTCAGGAGAAAGTAAAGCTACGGTCCTTGCTTTTTGGGCTTCCTTTTTGCAATGCCTGATCATCCTCCCGTTGAATTTCCTCTTATCTTTGGGCCCATCTGATGCCTGCTTCATGATTCGAACTGCTTCATCAAATAACTGATGAGGTAAGAACTCTACTGGCTAGGGATGAACACTTGGCTTGGGCTTTTCAGCCATGATTGCTCAAAGGCTTCTCTTTAGAAGCTCTGGTATCCTGGGAAAACCACTGCTCTTTGAAGAGTCTAGATTCAGCTCATGATTCTCCCACCTTGGGAAGCTTTCCTGGATGCACCCAAGCAGACTTGATCTCTCTCCTTGTTGCTACTCTTATAAGAACCTGGAGCTCAGCACAGACTCCTCTGCATGGAAATGTATTGTTCATTTCTTTGTCTGTGATCTCCCTGAGTGCTAAGGGCAATTTCCTTATTCTTCCCTATATTTTTAGCTTTCAGCTCAGTTTCTGGCACATAGGGTAAGCAGTAATCCCCTAGATTGATGAATAAATGTTTGTGCTGACCATACACTATGAAAAAATCAATTGCCAGCTCTTTTTATCTACATTTTTCCTATAGAGTGATAAAAAAGCAATAATAATGATAATCTTTCTTACATTCAACCTAAGGTAGAAATTTGTTTTAGTGAAATATCTCCTTGTATTAAATAATAACAAACCAAGTTATTTTGTCCAGGCTGCCTTGTCTCTTGGCACGTTTACTTTTGCCTTTCCTTTCAGATTCCCCAGTTGATACTCAGATCTTCTAGGCCCATCACATTCCTCAACTTTAGGTTTCAGTATCTGACTGTAAATCTTGGGGAATTGAAGAGTAACATTCAACTCCCACTATAGCCAAGTATTTAAAGTTGTCCTACAATTAGCCCCCAATCTGCTTTTTAAGTGTGACATCACAGTATCCCTTTGGAGCTTGGGTCACACTAGACTACTCCTGTTTTTGTTACATATACAATCACCTTTCATGTCTTCACATTTGAGGGTTGGTCTTGTTGAAATGTAATCTCTGGTGTTGGGGGTGAGGCCTTGTAGGAAGTGTTTGGAACATTGGGGGCAGATCCCTTATGAATGGCTTGGACTATCCCCTTGGTGATAAGCAAGCTTTCAATCTGAGTTTACACAAAATCTGCTCATTTAAAAGCATGTGGCACCACCTTTTTGTCTTGCTCCTGCTTTCGCCATGTGAGACACCTGTTCCCCCTTTGCCTTCTGCCATGATTTTAAGCTTCCTGAGGCCTCCCTAGAAGCTGAGAAGATACCTGCAGAACCATGAGCCAATAGAACCTCTTTTCTTTATAAATTACTCTGTCTCAGGTGTTTATTTATAGTAATGCAAGAATGCCTTAATACAACACTTTTGTTCAAACTGGTCACTCCTACAACTCCCTCCCCTACCCTTTTGGCCTACTGCCATCTTACTCAGGTTCACATTCGACTCTAATGTCATCTCCAGTATAAAATAAGTTGCCTCCTTCTCTATGCTCCCATAACTCTTTGTATGCACTTCCCTGATTACAATTATCCTTTGTTTCTTACAATATTATTACTTGTGAGCCTGTCTGCTACCTGCCTAGTCTTCATAATCCCGTGCATTCTCCATGTTAGTATCTATCGTACCTGCCCCAAGTGAGTGCCCAAAAGATTCATAATCTATCCCTTAAATGTCATTTTATTTAACATAGAATTTAAGAACCTTAAAATGTACTTAGATAAAATCAAACAGATCATAATTTGAAAAACAGTATTTCTCTATTAACTTTTCCTGAAAACAATTTTACTTATCAGAAGACAGCAAACCCACCATAATTAAATGGGAATCCTTTCGTAAAATTTCTCAAATTAGTAAAGATGTCTTGGTTAGATCACACATTACTTGACCGTATGTGACAATGATTCCACTGTCATTACATAGTAATTAAAATGTTTTCCTGATGATCCTTATTTGAACATGCATTTTAGTATGTATTGATGGAACTCTAATGAGGACTACAAGCAGCAGAGTTACCACAGATTAGAAATCATTTCTCCTTAATGCCAATTATTGAGAGTCAATTGCCATTTTCATCTTGAGATGTGATTTTCAGGTACAACTGGCTCAGAATCATGAGCTGAATGTGAAATGCTTGATTCTGAAAGGTAAGTCACAGAAACCATGCAATTTTGGGAGATTAAAAATGGTCTATTGCTTTCTTTGGGGTTCGTTATGAAAAGCAATCACCATGTATGGAATTGCTTTCCTTTGGGGGAATTGCTATTGTATTTTAGTAGTTAAACTGGATTTATTTTCCAAAATGAACTCTTCCTCTCAATAACTTCTGAGGAGTGAATGATGCTTGCACATTTGGCAATCAGTTGGCCCTTTCCCATTGTGCCACTGTTCATTCACAACCTCCTCATAAACCAAGCAGTCAGGAGTCTCTTGATAATAAGAAGAAACGGAGAATGTACTGATGACTTGTCCTTCCCACCCAAGTTGGAAGGAAAGCCTGGTTGAGGTCCCTGAGCTGTTTTCTATCCATTTAGGTCACTTAACACCTTATCAAACTAAGTCATTTATTGAGCATTAAAATTAATGTCCAAGAACATTAAATGTAAGTGAACATATCCGGGAGATTTAATCACTGTCTAATCAACCTAAAGGCTCTAAAAGCTAAACAAGCAGTCTATGTGAGGAGTTACATCAGAAAGGTCAAAGGGTGCTGACTACCCTAACACCAGATCGCAAGCTTCAAAACAAGGGCCAGTCAAAAGTGACAGATTCCAGCCCTGATGATGTATGGAGACCTTCTCGGGTGACCCGAGGTGTCAACTCAAAATGTAATGACTCATCAGTAAGGAAGAACAGTGGAAAGGGATCAGGAAAACAGTAACCTGGTTATGACATGTAATGTATGCTTAGAAACAAGTGTCAATTTCACCCAGACGGCCTTTTTAGCCTTGAAAAACTGAATCAACACAAATGAATGGAGTTCTGAAAGTTCAAAAGGTTTTCTTTGAGAAAAAAAGAAAAAAAGATTGCTTCCTTAAAATCAAGCAATCACTCAGGAGACATACAATGCTATTACTTCCAAATGTCTCTCATTACCACTCAGAACATTTTTGTCTCAGATTTATGGCAGTTTGAGTTTGTTTTCCCTCAAACCTTTCTTTACTCAAAGTACCCCTTTTAATTTGTAACTTGAAAAAAAAATAAATTCCCCATAGACATTTGCAGACAGCTGCTGCCTAGTATTGCAAATTCAGCTTTCAAATAGGATTCAATTTTTGCTCATTTTCAACCTGAATCCTTTGTTCTGTACAGCAGAAACATGCATTT
This sequence comes from Cebus imitator, assembly GCF_001604975.1. NCBI lineage: Eukaryota > Metazoa > Chordata > Mammalia > Primates > Cebidae > Cebus > Cebus imitator. The sequence goes on along the minus strand of NW_016108092.1, from coordinate 347,749 downwards.
TTATTTCCACTGCCTTTTGTACTTCTCTTGTTGACTTCTAGCTTCTGTTTAAAAAATAAAGCTTTTTGAAGGCAAATTAATAAAAATCAGAAACAACAACTGATTTATGTTCTCAAGAAAACACATAGCCACCCTGATGTCACCAAGAGCAGTGGGTGTTGGAGGCCAGAGTCTCACTTGACAGACAAATGTATTTATTCCATCTACATTTTAGTCACTTCGGTTGAACAGGAAAACTCACTTAGCAATTCACTTATTGCACCCAAATCCCAAGGCTTGTTTCAAACTATGATGTCTACTGTGAAGGCAAAGGGTGACCCTCAGGAAATTTCTCATGGCAGTGATTTTTGTCATGGCAGTGATTTTTGTCATGGCAGTGATGGCTGCATAGGTACAGGCTTTGTGTTGGCTGGGAAGGTTTTAAAATGCAAAGTTTGCGGAGTAAAAATGGTAAGACAGAGTAGCCCTAGACAATCCTGTATAATTAGCTTCTGCTGAAATTAAAGGCTAAGTGATGTTATCTTGTTGTCAACTTGAACATGATTGCAAGAGATTTAACATAAATCATGCTCTCCTCTTCCTGCACATAGCATTCCCCTTAAAACACACACACACGCACACAGACACACACACACATACACACAAAGATGTATAGATTCTGTTTAGAGTAGGTCTGCCCTTCCAGTATCCTGCTGAATAAAATTTGCTACTTGTTTTAAAATAGCAACTGTTTTTAATCAGCTCAATATAGATGAAAGCCAAACACCCAAGGAGCCCACATGGAAAAGTTTCCTTTGAGTTGTAGCTGATGTTATTCTCCATATTTTTAGATTTAGCAAATATAGATCCAAGCCAGTTTTAGCTATCTCAAATTTTAAGGAGTATTAGAAATATCCCACTTTTTTGGTGGGAGGAAGGTTATTGAACTTTGGTTTCACTTAGGATTTGAGACTTTGAAATTATTCCCCAGGTTCAATTCCAGATTGGAGTAGAAGCTGAGATGAGGATAGGAGATCTGTTCAGGGTGGTTCCCAATTCAATCCTGTTTTAAGTAGAGAAACCTGATCCCACCTACACAGGGATCACTGTAAGAGAACTTTGGTATTTTAGGTGAGGGTCTCCAATTTCTTTCTTTCTTTCTTTTTTCTTTCTTTCTTTCTTTTTTTTTTTTTTTTTTTTTTTTTTTTTTTTTTTTTTTTTTTTTTTTTTTTNTTTATCTAAGTCTCAAATGAGAAAAAAAGCCCCCTCAAACATAACCCTTTGTTACAAATCTAGTGTAATCTTTTCCAGGCAAGTCACATTTCCCTCCCCAGTTTCCAATCCATAAATATGAGAGGTGCACAGGAACAGCCATTTCTACATCACTAAAGTATAAAGTTAGTTATTCCTCTATTAAATACTGACCAAGATGGTATCCTTATTTACAAGATTCAGTATTCCTCCACCACTCCCACCACATACACTGCTAACTCTTAATGGATTTTTGTCCTTGAATAAGACAACCTGACTCATCTGTGGAATGATTCACTGCTCCTTAGAGCATATATTATTCCAATTCTCAAGAGTTAAAAATGTCCAGACAGAAGTGAACCATACAGAAGGCAAAGGAAAAACGAATTAGTGGAAAATCATCATGCAGCAAAAGAAAATCTAGATCTGTGTATACTTGTCCAAAACATGGCAAAATTGAGCCAAAAATGGACTGTTTTTATTTTAAACACTGCATCAATACAGAGGTTAATATAATACATTGCCACTATAAACATGGCTAAAAGCTGTGAATACAACCTGGAAAAAAATGACCATAGACAAAAATGGCCACAGCCAAAAATGAGTGCATAAGAGATTGACTGAAAGGTTTAAAGCACTGTGTCAGTCAGATAGGAAGGAGAAGGCCTCTCTGAGGAGAGGGAACTGTTACATCATTTGTGAATTGATACTGTTCATTTTATGAAGCGTGTGACAGAGTTAGGAAATAGCTTATGCACAAATGTATGGTCCACAAATGAACAGATATAGTCATACCATTTCTAAAGGACAGTATAACATTGGTTAGATGACTATTTCCTTACTAATGATGTCAACTTTAAAATTTGTTTCTATCTAGTACTGATTTTTATGAAGAGGATTTTCAACCAGATCCATCCATATAACATATAATGCAATGCAATTTTGTTGGAGGGACCATTGAATTGGCATAGATCTGACTTAGCATCATGCCTTCTTTTACCATAGCTGGTAAAAGACCAGAATGAGCATTTATACCACTGTGTCCCAAAGGACTCTGGAATCAAGCGGCAGTGCTTCAGACAAAGGATTCAGGCATTTTTAAAAGATAAGGTAGAGTCAGGTCGCCAAAAAAGGCAAGACATTGAGGCAGTGTATCCAACTGCCTGGGTTCAAATCCTGACTCTACTACCACAACCAATGTGAATATGGTTGTGTTAATGTTTCTGAGCTTCACTTTCCACATCTGTAAACTGGAAATCACCACAGGCCTACTTCAGAGGCTTGTGTTGTAAAAATAAAAGATTACACATATTAAACACTTAGAATGATGCAGAGTAAGCACTAACTGAATGTTAGCTCTTGTTTTTGCTGATAAAGTATTCTAGACCATTGCTGGAAGGTTTGACACACATGGCTGCCTTTGAGATTGTACTCACAAGTTACCACTGGTCAAAATATAACCCAGCCTCCACATAAGAATAGGAAAAGAGAAGAGTGAGGACATAACTTTATAATTGGTACCTTCTCTCTGGGCAACAAGTTCTTCTAATTTCATTTATATATTGAGCAATAAGTATGGCTCAGACGCAAAGAATAGAACAATGATATAAGTTGCTGTGGTCATTGAATGAGTGGAGCTTACTATCTACTCTGTGCTCACACTTGTGGGCCCAAGGAATACTGGAATGGCTTTTTCTCACCATGTGGAGACTCCCATATTTCTTCCTCTGGAACCCCTATGGCTTAAGACACAAGTTATCAAACCATCTGCAAAATAGCACATGACCAGCTGCTTTCAGAATTTCAGGATTTGTAGTAAACATTTGTGTGAAAATGAACAGATTTGATAACTTCTATGATTTTTATTTATGTTTCTGTGTTTGATATTTTTAATCTGCCTAGTTCCACAAAGGTTGTGACACAACATAAATGATATACTCCACAGTAACAATAAAATAAGTGTGAAGGTTCCCCTCAACATAGCAGATTAAGCCCGCCCTTCGTCATATTATTAGAAAATACAGAAAAATATGTTTTATAGGGAAATAATAAATGTAAAGAAGTGCTGATAAGAAAGACTGTCACTCAGAGACTAGAAATATTAAAGAATCCCTGGAAGATAGAAAGCAGATTGGACTGAAACTGAGATCGATGTACACATAGAAGATCTCTTTAAGCTCACAATCAATAGAATCAACTAGGTGGAGGGGCTCCAGGGTTAAGAGTTAAGGTAATTAACTTGGGAACTGCTTCCAAGAAGAGTTCTAGTAAAACAAAAGAGAGAGAAGATAGAGTGAAAAAATGGTAAGAATACTTAAAATCTACTCTTTAAAAAGTAGATACAGTCACCATGCTATATATTAGCTTTCTAGAACTTACTCATCTTAAGTTTGTACCCTTTGACCAACAACCACATCCTAGCTTTTGGCAACCACCATTTTGTTTTTTGTTGCTATGAGTTCAACGGTTTTCAGAGTCTACCTAAAACTGAGATCATAAAATATTTGTCTTTCTGTGTCTGGCTTATTTCACTTAATGCAACACCCTCCAGGTTCATCCTAGTTGTCACAAATGGCAGGATTTCCTTCTTTTTAATGGCTGAATATCATTCCATTGTGTGTATACATACACACAAAATGGAATATATTTATATATTCTGTTATATATATATATATATAATATATATTCTGTTTTACAGAATTCTGTTCTGTATTCAGAACAGAATACAGAAAATTGAATATATATACATACATATTTCATATACATTATATATATATATATATATATGCACACACACACACACACACATACAAAAAATGTGAGATATATGTTTATCAGTGAATGCTTAGGTTGTTTTCATATCTTGGCTATTGTGAATAGTGCTACAATGAACATGGGAGTGCAGATACCTCTTTGACATACTAATTTCATTTCCTTCGGATATATAACCAGGAGTGGAATTGGTGGATCGTATGGTAGTTCTACTCTTCATTTTTTGAGGAACTTTCATACTGTTTTCCATAATGGCAGTACCAATGAACGATCACATCAACAGTGTAGAAGGGTTCCCTTTTCTCTACATCCTTACCAAAACTTACCTTCTGACTTTTTTATTATAGCCAACCTAATGTGTATGTGCTGATATCTCATTGTGGTTTTAATTTGCATTTCCCTGACTATTAATAATGCTTAGCACCTTTCCATATACCTGTTGGCCATTCGTGTATTTTATTTGGAAAAAAATGTCTATTCAATTCCTTTGTCCATTTTAAAGTTGTGTGCATGTGTGTTTTGTTTTCTTTTCTTGCTATTCAGTTATAGGGTGAATCCTTACCACACAAATGGTTTGCAAATATTTTCTCCCATTCTATAAATGGTCTTTTCATTTTTTTGATTTTTTCCTTTGCTGAGCACAAACCTTTTAGATTGATATAGTTTCATTTGCTTATGTCTGCTTACATTTGTTGCCTGTGCTTTGGTGTTATATCCAAAAAATGATTGCCAAGATGAGAGTCAAGGAGTTTGCTCCCTATTTTTTCTTCCAGAACTTTTATACTTTCAGGTTTTACCTTTAAGTTTTTAATCTTTTTTAAGATGATTTCTGTGTATGGCATCAGATTAAGGTCCAATTTATTATTTTGCATTTGGATATTCAATTTTCCCAATACTATTTACTGAAGATTTTTACTGAAATACTATTTACAAAGAATACGCAATACAATTTCCTATTGTGTATTCTTTGTCAAAGATTTCTTGACTGTATATGTGTGGGTTTCTTTCTAGTACTATATTAAACGGAAGTGTGACAAGAGTGGGTGAACACACTTGTAGTGTTCCTAATCTTATGGAAAAAGCTTTCAGATTGTAACTTTTGAGTATGAGTTTAGTTATGGACTTGTCATATATAGCCTTTATTAAGTTCAGATACATTCCTTCTATAGTGTATTTGTTGGGAGATTTTATCATGGAATGATAGTAAATGTTGTCAATTGTTTTTTTCTGCATCTGTTGAGATGATCATATAATTTTAATCCTTCATTTTGTTAATGTAGCATATCATACTTATTTATTTGTGTATGTTGAGTCACCCTTGCATCTCAGAGATAAATCCCAGGTAATCAAGGTGTTTGATCCTTGATATATGCTGGGGGATCCAGTTTGCTAGTATTTTGTTGAGGCCTTTTGCATCTATGTTCTTCAGGAATATTGAGCTTTCTTTCTAACTTTCTTTTCTTGTAGTGTCTTTCACTGGCTTTGGAATAAAGGTATTGCTGGACTCTTCTTCAAGAGAAGAAGAATAAAGAAGACACATATAAACCAAGTAGAAATGAGAAAAGAAATATAAATACATATAGCTATTAAATTTTGTAAATTACATGAAGATTTACAAGCTTATTCCGATAATTTTGACACTCAAGAAAGCTTCCACATGATATAAATTATTTAACAGCATTTAAGAACATTGACAGCTTATTTTCAAGTTATACAAGGCTACACTACCTTTATATTTACAAAAGGTAAGTTCAGCACCACAGGAAAAACTATAGCTTATTTCTTCTCTGAAAATAGATTTAACATCCTAAATAAAATATTGGCAATCAATTACTGATCAAGTAGGCTGTGGCAAAGATTGCCAGCTGCCTACCCATTATCCAGTCTTCTGTTTTTTCTTTTTAGTAGAATCTTAATTTTAATTTGGTGGGAAAATGTGCCCAGCTGAAAAGAAGGAGAAAAAAAAGAAAAGAAAAGAACAAAATTTCCAATCCTGCCTGTAGATATATGTGATCATGTAGCTAAATCAGTGCTTGCAAATGAGATGTAAGTAGAATTACTAAACGGAAATTCCATGAAAGTCCTTAAAATAGGTACATGCAATTAGCCTAATCTCTTTTACCTTCTCTCTCCCCTGTAATGAATACTCTGCATTTCTTCCTCCAGAATTGCTCTATCCTTCTCCATTCTTCTCTGTGGGCCCAGATCAACCTGTATGGATCTCATGAACAAGTGCCCTTGTTCTCTGGATTCTTGTTTGGGTGTAGCCAATGAGAGGCACCGACAGGAGACTGATGATGGAAGGGCAGAGAAATCAAGATCTTTAGTCCCTGGGCTCTCTCCCTGTCAGGCTACATGTTGACAGTAGCTTCTTATCTCTACCAAAGGACACAGCTCTGATCAGACAACCCTCTCTTACAACCATAGCTGCAGCTCTTTTTGGATTACTATGGTCATGTCTGTCCCCTTCCCATTCAAGGCAAAGAGTAGTAATGACTCACTATTGTTGCTAACGTCTGGATTTCTTACCATCGTTTTTTCATTTCCCTCTGCCCATATAATTGTAAAAAGTCAATCCATTAAGTATGACCAGTTAATTCATCTGTTTCTTGCCAGGATCCTGACTTATATACTCACTCAGTCTCCTGTGTGGAACATAGATGTGTTACCTGGAGTTAACTTATTTTGTGTTTCCAATTCAGCTATCACATTATTTCCTGGAAACTGTGTAGACCCAAGTCTAGTTTGAGTGTATAAGGGCAATGTGGTAAATAAACAGATAGTAGGGATAGAAAAGATGTGAAACATTATTATTTAATGTATTGCAATGGACTGAATGCTTATGTTCCCTCAAAATTTATATGTTGAAATCCTACCCTCCCAATGTAATGTTATCATCAATTGAGGCATTTGGAAGGTGATTAGGTCATGAGGTTGGAACCCTCATGAATCAGATTAGCGTTCTTCTAAAAGAGACTTTAGAGACCTCACTTACCTTCTTTTTCCCATATGAAGACACAGCAAGAAGACGATAGTCTGCAACCCAGAAGGGTGTCCTCATCAGAACCCGGGCATAATGTCACACTGGTCTTAGACTTTCAGCCTCCAAAAATATGATAAATAGATGTTTGTTGTTTAAACTACTCAGTCTAGGGTCATTGGTTATAGTATCCTTAATTAAGATGTGTAGCATCCCACTACATGCAATAATATGTCATCAGTTGCCTTCTTCCACAGGAGAAGATAATTAGCAAGTGGTGGGAAAGAGTCCAACTCTTGAAGATCAAGCCACTTGACCGACCCAGTTTGTTTTTAATACATTTCTGTATCTAATCCTCCACAGAAAACATCATGCCAGCTTAACCCTGAAGGGGTCAATTCAGATTCTTCACTGAAATTTCCATTTGAGTAAGTACCTCAAAATCAGAATGGTTTTTACTGGCATTGTTTCAATGCAGTGAGGAAATCCTATCCTTATTTTCAAAATCACATGCAGCATCTTTCCCCTTGATAGTCAGCATACCTCATTGTAGAAAAGCAGAGTCTAGATTCATTGCTTGATTCTTCTCATGGCAGCCTGAAAAGAAGTGTAATCAGAGCACATATTTTGATCATATTAGTGATTGTCATTATTCCTTTCAAAACTGAGTCAAGATCAGGAGACCAGTTGTTTACCACTAGTTATTTTCTATAAACAAATCTATGTATGCTTGGACATTCAGGCATAACCTCTAATGTTTTTTTTTTTTTTTTTTGAGGCAACACCCTTCCTTGATGTGCAAATTGCAGATTCTCCATCAGTACTAATCTGGATGTGCTGTTTTCCCCAGTTTAAACAACACTCACAAAATAATTATTAAGTAAATTTAAAAAGTCCCCTCCCCTTCTGTCCTCTCAGTTGTCAGTGATAAATATAATAATAATGAAAGTAATTGAATTCAACAATCATATATGTCCCATACATATGCCAAGAGCTGATTTATACTCTATACATGCGTGGTTTTGTTTTGTGAAATGTATGCTTTCATGCACACATGATAGTAATTGCTCTTTCGTTTCTTACTGATGTTTTGTAACATCTAACAGTGTCATTTAACACTTTTTTCTTCTTTATCTCTGAGCAGTATATTTATCATTAAATTTGCAATGTTATCACAAACTTCTTGGCAATCACGTGACTTCATACCTGTGTATGTGATTGGCTGCATGAAAGAGACCAAAATTAGCAAAGGCTTCTATCTTTTTTAACAGTCTGGAGTTAGAAGATTCAGGAATGGCATGGAGGCTCTGCTCCAGGAAGTAATCCAGAGATCTATGGTCCTTCTGGCTTATTGTTTTGCCTTCTTTTAAGTGCTGCCCTCACCTGTGTGGTTCAAGATAGCTCACTGCCACATCCACAATTCTACAATACAGGCAGCAGATGGAAGAAAGAGGGGAGAAGGCACAATGTCTCTTTCCTTTAAGGACACACTCAAGTCTCATGTTGAATGGTTGCATTAAGGCATCACAGCCTGTTATTGTAGCCAGCAAAAAAGATTAAGGCAGGAGAGTGGTTGTTCTTGTTATTTTACGGTGGGGCATGTATTAGGAATTTGGGACCAAGAAAGGCAGAAAATCAATATTATTTAACAAAATAAATTTACCTTCATATTCATTGGCTAGAATTCAGTCACATTGCCACACATAGTGACCAAGAAGCTGATCAATTACATATTTGTTCTGAGTGTCCATATGCCAAACTAAAATGTCAGAGTTTTTCTTTCTGCAAAAAAAGTGGAGCAGACGTGGGTGACCTCTAGTAACCTCTGTCACTTCTTGATATTTCTATGAGCAGCAAATCCTTGAATAATGCTCTTGTAGTTTGAACGTCTTCTTTGTGTTTAATTAATTTAGTACTGGAAAATTTTATTGTGCACTTGCATAGAAAATATTTAATGTCATGTGTTTTGTTAGAAAAGGACATGAGGCTGGGCATGGTGGCTCATGCCTGTAATTCAAGCACTTTGGGAGGCCAAGGAGGGTGGATTACCTGAGATCAGAAGTTCAAGACCAGCCTGACCAATATGACCCCACCTCTACTAAAAATACAAATTAGCCAGACGTGGTGGCACATGCCTGTAATCCCAGCTACTCAGGAGGCTGAGGCAGAAGAATTGCTTGAACCTGGGAGATGAAGGTTGTGGTGAGCTAAGATCATGCCATTGCATTCCAGTCTGGGCAAAAAGAGTGAAACTCTGTCTCAAAAAAGAAAAAAAAGAGAAAGACATGAAAGCTGTGATGCCTTTATGCAACGATTTAACAATTTTTAATATCTTGAACTGTCATAAGCATGTTTTCTAATCACACTTTCTTTTTTCTGTCTTTCTCCCTTCCTTCCTTCTTTTCTGCCTTCCTTTCATCCTTCTATTTTACCTGCTTATATAAAATCATTACAATCACACATTCGCTTGTCCTAGAACATACAGATACATGGTCTATTTGTACTTGAGTCCTGCTCACCATTTAAATTTACCACTTTGTTCTGAGTTACAATGTTTTAGTTACCATTTTAATACGTTTTTTATACATCATTAAATAATTTTAAGTCATTAATCTATTTTTTAATTTAGGTTAAAATCAAACACAATAACCAAAAGGAACAATGAAATATACTATACAATCCCCCTAAGCAATAACATACAAATGACATAATATGAAAATGAAGAACTATGTTATAATTGATATTAGGCAAGAGAAGCTAATCAACTAAGTCCTTATAGTGGATGTGCGTTTTTTAAGACTATAGTGATTATTAAGAACATTAAGAAATTTCTGTAACTGTCATAATTAATCTTACATTTCAAATCTAGGGAACATATGTGAATAACTTAATTTCATTGCTTTTTTCAATGAAACTATGGAATGCTTTTGGAATCACTTGATATCCCATCAGAGATCTATGTTAGTGTTCTGAAGCCTGCATTTTGAGAAATACTATTTCCTTACTTAAATTGGCCCTGGTGTGGTTTGTATATTCATTTGCTCCAATCAACCAATCAGTTTCAGCCTGGTATTGCAGCCAGCACAAAAGATGAAGGCAGGATAGTTGTTGTTCCCATTATTTTTTGGGGGGGCGTGTATTAGTAGTTTGGGAGCAAGAAAGGCAGAAAATCAATACTGTTTAACAAAATAATCTTATTAACAGGGATTTTAATACCTCTGAAAATTAGTGTCAGTCAGTGGTGTAGTGGGTTACTAAGTCACCTTTGCTACCCAGTGGTTGCTTTTCTCTAACTTCAGAAAGTTTTGGATAGATAATTTAGATACACATTCCACCTAGATTCCAGTGATCCTTGAATTTTTAAAATATCTGGCAACATTACTAATACAGTAATATTCTAAGACCAAAGTTCTTGTAAAAAGTAGAGATCAAAATGATTGTCAACCCACCATTTACCCCTTGCAGACTTTGTATGATGGAAAATTTGAGTAGAATATAATCTGTGAAAGGAAATGTGTTAAAGCTAAGGAAAACATGGCTTATGGATGTGGCTGTAATCCAAGCAGTTTGGGAGGCTGAGGCAGGCGGATTACCTGAGGTCGGAAGTTCAAGACCAGCCTGACCAACATGGAGTGAGCTCATGTGTTAAAGCTAAGGAAAACATGGCTTATGGATAGCTTTCCTCTGTGGCCTGGAAAGCTGAGCAGATCATTTTCCTTGACTTCATTCTCTTGATCTTCACTGGATCACAACTCCACTGGGCCAGTGTTTTTGGGAGCCTTCACCAAACTTATGGAGATAATAAAGTTGATATAGAGCAGCAGCATCACATAGTTAATTTAAAATTTGTAAGAAATATGAAAGATTTTAATGAACTGGAGTAACATTGATACTTGCTTTAATTCATTGATCTCAACAGAGTGATTTTCTGACTGAACTAGAATTGTGAAAATTGATGGATCAAAAGGGATTTGCTTATTTCAAAAACTTTTTGCATCCTTTCATCAAATCGGAGAACATCAGGACTACAAGAGACCTTAAATAGGCATATAAACCTTCCTCCTATTTTATTCTACCTGCTAGTTATTATCCTATGGTACTGGTACTATGTAACACCAAATGATCAATCATTGTCTACATTAGTTAGATATTACCACAATAATGCTGCCTAACAAACTTCCCTCCCAAAATTCAGCACAATACAATAATAGATATTTCATTTGCATTCACATATCTGTGGATTGGCTAGAGATCAGCTGAACAAAGGTGGGCTCAACTGGACTTTGCTGTAAGTTGTGGGTTGGATCCAGGTCTGTTCTACAGGTCTGTCATTTTCCTCGGGCAGTGGCTAAATGAGCATATTCTCATAGTGAAATGCAGGAATGCAGTAGAGTAACATAACTTCACAAGCACATTTCAAGGTCTGTTAGCATTAAATCTATTGATATTATATTTGGCAAGGCCAAAATCAAGGGGGCAGGAAAATACACTCTGCCTACCACAAGGTTGTGGCACAGATGTGGATGCATTAAAAATATTACGGGGCAGGGAAAAATTGGGAGCAATAATTTAGGCTAACACATCATCCCCATGCCCTTCAATTGTTTCTCATATGACACATTTTGAGAACTCTCTCCATCCTAGGAGCTCTCCTCTTATCATGATCAGATTTTTCCTTATTTCTTTGATGATGCACTGGGCTCATGGCTCTATAATATTTCAGGCATGGTTGTTAGTCAGCAGATACATACCAGAGGTATCCCTTTATATTGGCTGTGGCATCTATTAGCTCTGGTTCCATGTATCGCTGGAACTATACACAATAGAGCCAATTTATCACCACTCTCTTTGTGAAACTCTATTTTATATAACATGAGATTCTAGTGACTTTTTGGTATCAGTATGTTGCTAACAAGTTATTAATTAGCCACTATACTCTTTAGTTAACTATCTCAATTATAAAGTTTTCATTTCCATTTTCATGTTGCAGTAAGTTAATGCTTTGTTTAGGAAGAACACAACTTATAGAATATTTTATGATGTATTGAAGTAGCATGCTTTTGTAACAAACCAATCAGAATAGTGTAGGGGTGTGTGTGTGTGTGTGTGTGTGTGTATGTGTAAATTTTCCAAATGAATGTTTTAAAGTGGGAAGTCATAAATGTACTCAAAATGTTTGTGAACATACTTTTGATTGTACAGTACATGCCATAGCAGTATAAAATCCATGGGCATTCACAATAGATTTAGATGTAGGTTCTTGGAGAATGCAGTTCTGCTTATATAGAAACAGTAGTCAAGATCGCATTTCTTACTATTCGAATAGGAATATTGTTAGATCTTATGGAAGAAAATGAAAAGGAAAACTGTTTAGCATAGATGTTCTGTAATATTAACACCATATACCTTTTTTTGGAGTCCTGAAAAGGTACATAAGTTACTTTCAAATCCTAAAACAGAAAGTAGCATACAGAGACCAGTGCTGTAATTAAAGATTTCAGGATGGCTTAGCAATAATTTTAATCTGTAAGCTTTTGCACATTGCTATTCCCCTACTAAAAGATGGAGTGTTTTTCTCTCCCTTTGAACCCAGGCAGGCTTTTGTCACTGTCTCAACAATGCAGTAGAAGTAACAATGTGAGGCTAGTGCATGAAAGGAAACCTGAGTTCCACCTACCCATGCCATCGCTCTCTTGAGATGCTTGTCTTTGGAACCTAGCCACCATGATGTGAGGAGGACCAGTAGCCACACGGAAAGGCTATTTGTAGGCTTTAAAGCTAAAGCCTGGGCAGTTTAGTCTGCTAGTTGACCGATGATGGTACCAGCTTCCACACACTATGAGTAAGTGAGCTTTCAGATGATTCCACCCTCCAGCCTTTCATACAACTTGCTGAGGTTGAGTACAGAAGAGATGGGCATCCCTGTCAAGCCCTACTCAAATTGCAAATTGATGAGCAAAATAAATGTTTTTTGAGATATCTGTTATACAGTAGATAACTGGAACAGAAGCAGGGCAGAGAAATTGAGCATTAGCTTGAGGGGTTGTGGGGACAATTTATCATCTACTACATCTATTATACAGTAGATAACCGGAACAGAAGCAGGGCAGAGAAATCAGGCATTAGCTTGAGGAGTTGTGGGAACAATAGAGAGTGGAGATGGTGGGTAAAAGAGTGTGTTTTGAGAAAAGCAGAGGAAAAATAATGAATTTGTTTTTAAATATGTGGTGTTTGAGCTGCCTGAGAGAGGTAAACAAGTAGAGCTGCCCAGTAAGCATGTGAATATAACAAGTTGAAAAGTTTGATGAGTTATCCCTCTAAAAAGTACTGGCCTGGGAGGCTCCCTACTTTATCCCTAACTTACTGAGTGACCATGGGCAAGCCCCCTTCCTCTCTCAGAATCACATTGGACACATGATATTGTGCCACATGATATTATATCACATGATATTGGGACTTGGTGTTGTCATTACCTACCCTGATATACACTGAGAGAGATGGAATTTTGGGGTTCATTTCTTCTCTAACAGGGTGTAACAGTGTTTATTCTCAGATGTGTATGTATTCCTTCTTCTGTCACAGAAACATAACACAATTGAAATCCTAGTGCTCTTCAATAAGTTTACCATTCAATGAACAGAATTCAAAAATCAAATTTGAAGATGGCCGTTTAGGAACAGCTCAGGATTGCAGCTCCCAGTGAAAGCGCAGAGGGTGAGTGGACTCCGCATTTTTATTGCCCACAGACTAGGAAATTCCCAGGCGGAGGAGCTCCATGGGTCACCAGTGCGGCTGTTTCGGCCAGCGCAGCTGTGCCGGCCGGCGCCACTGCTTTGCCTCACGCGACTGCTTTGTCGGCACCCCAGAGCAGCGGTTCTCCATACAAAATACACTGGTCCGGGTACCCTTTTGGCTGGCTATTGGAGCCACAGGAAGTCGCCCATTCATCTGTTTAAAAAGGGGGCTGAGCAGGGAACCAGGACAGTAGATTTC
>NW_016108092.1:321192-327637 GCF_001604975.1 Cebus imitator | reverse complement strand
ATGTCAGATGTAGGTGATGGGTAGGAAGGCAGCAAATCACACTGCCACGTGTGTACCTATGCAACAATTTTGCATGTTCTTCACATGTACCCCCAAACCTAAAATGCAATAAAATAAATAAATGGGGAAAAAGAAATCAAATTTATCATCTAAGAGCTTCTGAAAGAAAAACTTCAAATTTAACTTGGACTTCTCAGGGTATCATCTCCAAAGAGTTAATAAGAGTCTCTTATATACTCACAGAATATAATTCACCTCAGAATTTTTGGGGTGTGCTGACCCTGTCAGAAATAGAAATGGGGTACTTCTAACCAATCCTAACCTAGGCATGTTGGAACATGTTGTGACCATTACTTTCAAACAGATTGTACATAATTCCAAAGTTGACTATCTGCTTTCATCATGGAGCTATTTCCAATATCATGTGTCCAGTGTGGTTCTTAATCTTGTTGGAGGTTCCATAAAAGCTGGGGAAAGTCTCTCTAGAAGAAACATTCTTTACACATACAGTTTACAGACCTCTCCTCCTAAATTATGGACCAGCAGGCTAAGCACCTTCAAATTAAGACTCTTATATTGTCTTTACCAGTAGATTAATTTTTAAACAACACTTACTGTGTGATCTTGGGCAGGCTTCCCAAATTCCTTACCTACTCTGCTTTCTCATTTTATTATTTTATTATAATCTTTTTGAAATAGACTAGTTTTAGAGCAGTTTTAGACTCACAGAAAAATAATGCAAAGTATAGAGTTCCTATACATCCCATTACCTCACACATGCGCAATCACCCCTACTATTGATATCCTCCACCATAATGGTACATTTTTTGCAACTGATGAACCTGCATTGATACTTCATTCATTCTTACCCAAAGTCCATAGCTTATGTGATGGTTCACACTTGGTGTTGTACATTCTTTGAGTTTTGACAAATGTATGATAACATGCAACCAAATTATAATATTATACAGAGTAGTTTCATTGCCCTAAAAATCCTCTGTGCTCTGCGTATTCATTCCATTAAAAATCACTGATTTTTAAGTGTTTTCATAGTTTTACCTTTTCAAAAATGTCATATAGCTGGAACCATATAGTTAGTAAAATTTTCAGACTGATTTCTTTCACTTAGTAATATGTATTTAGGTTTCCTCCATGTCTTTTCATGGCTTGACAGTAGCTTATTTCTTTTTAGTGCTGAGTAATACTCCATTGTCTTGATATATCAGTTTGTTTATCCATTAACTGACTTAAGAACATCTTGGTTCCTTTCAAGTTTTGGCAATTATAAATAAAGCTGTTGTATTCCTAGTTTGCTGATAGGTTGTATAACAAATGGGTGTTAAATTTTGTCAAATTCTTTTTCTGTATCTGTTCATATGATTATGTGATATTTCTTTTTTAGTCTGTTGATGTGATGGATTATCATTTATTCTTTAAAGAGCAGTAAATTAAATAGCACAGAAAATAATATCTACCTTGCAGTGTCATTTTAAGGCCTAAACTGACTAATGCATGTAAAAGGCCTAGCCTCTTACGAGGCATGTAATAGGAGTACAGTAACTTACCATTTGCTTCTTTTTAATCCCTCCAGCAAAGGTGTAAACTACTGATACTCAAGCCATGGCTCCCAATCTGCTCCCAGGAAAGCTCTAAATCTCCTGCTACCGGATCACCCAGGCACCTGGGAGGATGCTACCACCATGTTGCTACCTCAGCCTTCTGATCCTTGCTAACTTATCAAAGGGCAAGTTTCATGGTGTAGTTCTCCTACAATATCTTCAAAACAATAATTACCAATATATCATTAATTGTAAACACGAAATCTGTCTGAAAATCCTTA
The DNA here is from genome assembly GCF_001604975.1 of Cebus imitator. Taxonomy (NCBI): domain Eukaryota; kingdom Metazoa; phylum Chordata; class Mammalia; order Primates; family Cebidae; genus Cebus; species Cebus imitator. The sequence continues at coordinate 325,797 of NW_016108092.1, read as the reverse complement.
GTTTGCAGAAATATGGAAGTCATTTTTTGGAGCATTGATTTCTCCTCTGAATACATCATCACACACAGTTTTCTCATGCTTAGCAGTGTAAGTGCCTGCCAGATCATTACATATTACCTGATAAACAGATTTTTTTTGACCCTACAATCTGTGAAATATCACAACTGATACTGTGGAACAAAAAGTCCATGGCTTAGAGACCATCAGTGTTTAATTCCTCCCAGAGAGTGTTTGGAGAGATCCAGATTCAGGTCAGTGACTTAATGGAGCTTCCAAACATGTTGACCAGAAACAGGACAGACTCTGGCAGGAGTATTGTCCACAGGAAATTACATGCACACTTTGAGAATTGAGATGGCAAGAGATAAGCATTTTCTTAGGCTGGCTGGCATGAAGTTCTGAAACAGGCACATTTTGAAGATTAAGGCTTGCCTACTCTATCTTCTGTGCCCCCCTGACTTTCTTGTATAAAGTAGAACAGGGGGATCATGTGAACTTGGTTAAAGCTGAGGTCTAGCAAAATAATATGCTAAGACCGATATCGATCTTCCCTGTGTGTCCCAGAGCCAGGCCTGCCTCTGGAGGAATCCTGCTAGAGGGCCTGTGTGGCTGTGGGTGTGGGTTTTAGTCTGCCGAATCATTGCTCTTTATTATGATTACAACTAATGAGGCTATTGCTTTATAGGCAATTTTGTGGGCTTTCCTGCAGTTTTACTAGTTAGGAAGTAATTCATAACTATGAAGACTCTGTCTACTTCCTAAGTTCATGGGCCTAGGGAAGGGAGGTGTCCTACGTCAGAGGCACCAAATGAACTGCCATAGCACAAATCAGTCCCATTCATTCCATGCAACATCAGTCCCAACATCCACTGACAGCCCCCTTAGGGTTAGGCCCTGGGGTGGGGGTGGGAAGTTGGAGAGGCAGCAGGGATGAGGTTGACATAATCCAGGCCTTCACAGAGCTTGCAGTCTCGTGGTGGTAACAGACTTGCAAACAGGTCATTCAAAAGCCAAAAGCAAAGTCAAGAGAGCCCTGGAAAATCACCAGAAAGCACCTGGGATGCTGTTCAACTAAAAATCCCCAAATGAAAATGTCTTCAATCTAGAAAAAGAAGGCCATTGCCCTATTAGAAAAAAAAACTTTCCACAGATCCCAGCAACTTAAAGAAAACAGTTCAAACTTCAATTCTCACTTTCCATAAGCTGGCTCTATTCTACCTTATAACCTTATCTCCTCTGGCCAAGGTTTCCTTTTGTCCCTATGTTTTCTCACCCTTATTCTGTTTCCCTTGTCTAGTGGGATTTTAAAACAAATTTTAAAATAACTTTTATTATGAAAAGTATACAAGCTCGTGAAAATAAGTTAAGCTGATGGTGGCAGTAGCCTATCCAGAGCAGCTGCTTTGAAGACACAAGCGGCAGCAGGGGAGGCACAGCCAGGGCTGTGCACTCTGGAGCCAGTGGGTGCTGTAAACAGGTGATTCCAGTGGAAGTTTCACCAAGTTGGCATGGCAGTAGCCATGCTCCCAGGTGCAGCTGTAGCCACCCAGCCATAGCTCCAGATCCAGGCAACTCAGTGCTCTTGGGAGCCTGGGAAGTGCCTGCTTCTGCTCCCTGGCCTCTCCCTGCTCCTGGTGTCTGCTCCAGCGTGGAGCAATGTTGTGATCAACCAGATGGGTGTGCACATGCTTGAGGTGGCGTTGACATGCTAGCTTTCTGCTGCCTTGGCCCCCTCTGGACTTTGGGTACTTACAAGCACAGGATGGATGCTGAGGGGGCTTAGGGTGGCTTGGCATGGGTATGTGGGCACTCCTCAGTGTGGAAAACCTGGGCACCATGGGTAAAATGTTGATGACAGCAGACAGACAGGTTCCTGGGGGAAGGATTTGGTCCCCACTGAAACCTTACCTTCAAGACAGGGTCAGCCTGAAGCCTTGGGCCCAGAGGCTGGGCTGCCAGTTTCAGGTAGAGTCCACCACCTGTAGTGAGAACTTCATTGATGCTTTTCAGTTAATTGGATGGTGCTTTTTTGGGCCCACCCATGGCCACCCATGGACCAATCAGCATGCACTCCCTCCATTCTGAGCACATAAAAACCACCAGACCCAGCTAGACAGAGATACTCATCTGGATGACCTGCCTATGGAAAGGAACTACCCACTTCGGGTCTCTTGAGAGCTGTTCTGTCGCTCAGTAAAGCTCCTTTCCGCCTTGCTCACCCTCCAGTTGTCCACAAAACTTAATTCTTCCTGCACATGGGACAAGAACACAGGATCTACAGAACCGCTGGAGCAAAAGGAGCTATAATACATTCCTTATTGGCTTTCTGAGCTTTGGGTGGTGACATGCTCTTGGACTATGGGAGTGAAGAGTGGCAACCCTTCTGGGGGACCAAACCTTGGGATTCCTTGAGCCAAACCTGCTGTAACACTATAGCCCTCCTTCCCTCTGCCAGTGCTGGGCAGCCTACCTGCACAACAGGAAACAGCAGCAGAGCCAGGCAAGCCCGGCAGCCACCAGCTGGAGTGAGGCAGTAGGACTGATAGAGCTGTAATACAAATGGGCTAAAACACACCCTTCCAAAACACTCCCCCGCCCTGCACTCACCACACTGAGGGCCACAAGAAGGAGAGAAGAGCTGTGGCCCTTCTGGATGCCCAGACCTCAAGGCTCCCTGAGCCAGGGTTGTGACATGCTGTAAAACCCTCTTTGGGGTTCTCTGGTTCCTGGCATCTCTGAGCTTTCAGGTGCCACCACATTTTCTATTATCCAGATGCTGGTGCCAGCAGTGAAAGCAGCTTGCAGTACATCTGGTCTAGCTGCAGCCTCACATGGAGCTGGGCTTGTGTGCCTAGTTGTGAGCAGTGGCCAGGCCCTGTGCTTGCTCACTCAGACACCCCTTTTTGCTCCATGCCTGACTTTCCCCTGGCAGGCATGGAATCCAAGCCAGTAGCACAAACTGAGCACAGCCTGCCAGGCCTAGTGGGTGGAATGAGCCCAGTGGACGTGAGCAAAACTCAAACAGAGATGCCACTAGCCACAGTATCTGGCTGGTGGAGTGACACCCTAAGGATCCTGTGACAAAACCATCCAATGATGATACACTAAAAATGCTTATAATCTCCTTTTTCCCCATTTTTGGGATAATCAATGTAAAATCTGGTGCCTCTCCTTTCATGACTTTCTCTAGCCTTATATGAACATATAGTTCTCCGTTTTGAAGGCCAACTCCTCTTGCTTCTCCCTAGTCATTTCATATTCTAATCCTACCTATCTTCAAAAGCCATTTTCCATTTCTTCAAAAAGTCTTTCCAGATCTTCCTTCCAGTTGGAAGCAATCTTTACCATCTTCATGCTCAAACTATAATGATAACAACATAACAACAATAATAATGGCTAACGTTTTCTAAGGACCAAATACATACCTGCTCCTGATAACTATATGTACTTATCTATTTTAATCCTCACAACAAAAAGTGGGCACTATTTTATCCCTCTTATAAATAAAGAACCAGAGGCTCAGAAGATTTTAAAAACCTTGTCCAGGTTCCCCATAAGGAGAGGAGCTGGAACTTGAACCCAGGTCTGTGTGTTCTGAAGACAATGCCCTTTGCATTCCACTCTACTATTGTTTGACAGATTTCATATTTCCCCAACTGAACCTGAGTTCTCTAACAGAAAGACACACTGTGATGTATGGGGTATCATGAGCTCAGAAACTGTTGTGGAATGCTTCTTATCTTTTGAAGATGGCAGAGTAAAGTGTAATCAGTAGCTCACAGTTGATTAAAATGTCTGTGATAGAAGTGATTTTTCTCTACTCAGGACCCAAGATTTTAAATGTGAGGGAAAACTCTAAAAGCCCACACAAGTTAGATAAGTGAATTCTAGGTCTATACCTTATGACAGCTGTTATATAAAACATGAGGCCATTGTGCAGTTCAACTGTGTTTCTGTTCCTTGAAAGTATCTTGGGTATTACATTCAAGTGATTTAAGGTGGGGGTTATTTTAGCAGCCATAAATTACAGTCTATTTAAAGGCCTACTTGCTCTATGCCTCTTCTACTACCAATAATCAATATGCCAGTTCGGGATAAGACTTTTTCAGTTTGGGATAAGACTTCGTGATCATGTCCCAGAATTAAAACCTTCACAGGTTAAATAAGGTTCTCAGCTCCTCACCAGCAACCACTATGGTTTATTTGCAAATGGTCAAGTAAGTGCTGTCCTAGCACGAAGGACCCACAAATGGAAAGCAGAGACCTATTTCAATTCAATCTACTTTCTCATATTTTCTTATGCAGCATTCAGGCTAAGAATTTCTGAAGAAGGAAATACAATACTTCATAACATTAGTAAGTCTCTAGAAAAATTGTAAAACTTTTATTAAAATAATGGTAATCACCCATTTTTTTCTTTTTCTTTTTTTTTTTTTTTCAAAATTATCAAATAATCTTTATTTGACTAGGTAAGATTTAACTTTTGTATGCTTTTTTTCCCCATTTATTAATTTTATTGTATTTTAGGTTTTGGGGTACATGTGAAGAACATGCAAAATTGTTGCATAGGAACACACATGGCAGTGTGATTTGCTGCCTTCCTCC
>NW_016108092.1:271266-321167 GCF_001604975.1 Cebus imitator | reverse complement strand
CCAGCTCCCCACCCCCCACCGTCCCTCCCCTATTTCCCCTCAACTGACCCCAGACAGGGGATCGAATTCCTTTCTCATCTAAAATTAGCTTTGAAATTTTGCCTTTTGCATGTGGCGGAGAGTGAAAAATTTAGAAAGCCCAAGTATCTGTTTTGATGATCTTGTTTGGAAACGTGAAATTTTTATTATAATTAGCTATAGAGAGATAATTACTATAACCACTCCTTTATTGTTTTACATAAAAAATTATTGATGCATAATAGATGTGCATAGCTTTGGGTGCATGTGATAATTTAATACATTTATATGATTTGTAAAGATCAAATCAATGTACTTGGGTACAGTGGATGCTCAGAACTGATTATGTGAGTGGTAAAATCATCATCACCACCATTTCAGGAAAAGATGGACATTTGCTTAAAATTTAAAATATATGGGTTTTTTAAACTATCACAATGTTTTCAATATTATATTCAATAACAAATACATTCTGGTTTATAAATATAAATTGTCTGTATAGCCTGGTAGTAGTAACTTTGATACTTGTTAACTTTGACTGCAATAATAACAGCTCATACTTGAGAGTTTCTATGTTTCAGGCACTGTTCTGTTTTGCAAGTTTTATCTCACCTAATCTTAATAGTAATCCATGTAAGGCAAATACCACTACTACAACCACTACTACTATTATTTCTATTACTACTAATATTACTGTTGTAATCTGTATTTGACAGGTTAAGAAACTGAGTCCAAGGTAAATTAAGTAAGCTATCCAAGATTGCACAACTAGTAAGTAGTAGAGAAGATATTTTTTTAAATCAGTGTGCATTTAAGTTATGATTAAAATTTTAGGGAAATGATACTTTTATAAAACATTCAATCTTCCATTACACTCACATGTTATATATCTATTTATTTTAGTCACCTTTAAAGTCTGTCAATAAATTTTATAATTTTTCTTGTATTGGTGTCACACAAATAAAGCAGATTTTAAACTTCAGCATTCTGACTCCGGAGGCAAATTTGTAACCAAAGCATTACACTACTGTCTGACAATGAGGAATTTAATATCACTTTTCATTCTCTTTAGACAAGTAATAGAATGTTCATAACAGCAGTGTTTGTCATTACCCAAAACTGCAAATTATGCAAATGTCCATCAACAATAGACTGAATAAATAAATTACGGAACATTCCAACAATGAGAATGAACAAGTTACAACCTGATGCAACAACTTGGATGAATCTCACAAATATAAACGTTTAGTAAAAGAGGTAAAACTTAAGAGAATATATGATGGATGATTCCACTGATACAAAGTAAAGAACAGGCAAAATTTACTTATTCTGATAATGTTCAGGGTAGTGATTACCCTGAGGGTAGACATAGGGACTGGAAGAGGGCATGAAGGGGCATTTGAGATGCTGTTGTGTTTATTGATCTCAGTGCTAGTTACATGAACATGTTCAGTTTCTGAAAATTCATCAAGCCACAGTCTTAAGGCCTGTGTACTTTCTTGCTTGTTTATTCAATTTTAACAACAATATTTGAAATGTCAAAGATCAACATGCAAAAATTGATTTGATATTAAGAAGAAAAAGAAAGTCAAGCTTTTCCTATTTGGACACTATTCTATAAATGGACCATAACAAAGCACTGTTGCTGTCAAAAGAAACTAAGTGTATTATAAAGAATAATAAAAATTAAATAGTTCCTTGAAAATATTCATTCATTTTTGATCAAAAATAACATTTGACTTTTTAGAATACAGTTATTTATTTATTCACTTATTTAACAAATATTTAGTGGGCTGTTGCTCTTGTTGGTGACTGGGAAGCTTTTCCAGGTGCTATAGAGACAACAGTGAACAAGATAGGCAAGGTCCCTGCTCTCACAGAGCATACAATCAACACAAGAAAAGCAGTTTTAGTGGGGAAAATAATTTGGTTTTGAATATGTTGGATTTGGTACTTAAGTCAGTGAAGCATCAAATAGAAACATTGAGTAAGTGCAATTCAATAGAGAAGATCCAGGCTATAAATAAATTTGGGGAGTCATCAGCATAAAATCATTAGTTGTCAGGCATGTATGAGCCCTCTTAAAAGAGAAAAGCGTCTAGGATTGAACTCTGGGGAACTATACCATTTAGAGGTTTAATCAAAATATACGAGTTGTCAAAGCAATTAAGATAATACAACCTCTATTATAGGAGAAAAAGCAAGAGTGTGGTGTAATGAACATTAAAAGAAGAGAGGACTTCCAAGAAAAGGAAGTAATCAGCTGTGTCAAACACTGTTGAGAAATCAAGATGAAATGAGGATTCAAAAGTGTGTTTTGGATTTAATGATCTTGGGGCTGCAGATGGCCTTTTCAAGGACAGTTTCAGTAAAGTGTCAAAGCTGCATGTTAAGACTGAGTTGGTAAGACAATAAGAAGTGAGGAGATACAGACAGTAAATGTTGACAATTCTTTTCTGAAGTTGGGCTGTTGAGGGTGATTAGGCCCTAGCTTAAGACAGATATGATGCAAAGAGGTATCATGTTCCAATATATTTTATGTCTCTATGAAAATAGATGCAAAAATTCCAAACAAAATACTGACAAACCAAGCCCAGCGACATATAAAAAGAATTATAAAGCATGAAGAATTGAGATTTATCCCAGAAATGCAAGGTTGGTTTAACATATGAACGTCAATTAATATAATATACTTATCGGAACAAAGGACCAAAATCACACAATCATCTCCATAGACAAGGAAAATCATGTGGCAAAAATTTAACATTTCTTCATGTATTAGTAATTTTGGGCTGCTAAAACAAAGTACCATAGATTGGGTGGCTAACAAACAACATAAATTTATTTCTCACTGTCCTGGAGGCTGGAAGTCCAAGATCAGGGTGCCAGCATGATTGGATTCTTGTGAGGGCTCCCTTCCTGGTTGCATAGTGCCATATTCTCATTGCATTCTTACATGGCAGAAAAAGGGTAAGAAAACTCTCTGAGGTCTCTTTTATAACGGCACTAATACCATTCATGAGGGCTCCACCCTCATGACCTACCCTCCTAACACTATCATATTGGAAGTTAGGATACTTTTTTCTTTCCAACCTTTATTTTAGGTTTCAAGGATACATATGCCCTATAAGTAGTTTTTCAATCCTCACCCTCTGTATTAATCTGTTCTCACACTGCTATAAAGAACTATCTAAAACTGGGTAATTTTTGACAAAAAGAGGTTTAATTGGCTCACAGTTTTGCAGGCTGTACAGGAGACATGGCTGGGGAGGCCTCAGGGAACTTACAATCAGGGTGGAAGGTGAAGGGGAAGCAGGCACAATCTTCATATGGCAGAGCAGGTGAGAGAGAGAGAGTGAGAGGGCAATAACTACACACTTTTAAAACAACCAGATCTCATGAGAACTCTATCACTAGATAGCACTAGGGGGATGGTGCCAAACCATTAGAAAACACCCCCATGATCAAATCACCTCCCACCAGGCCCCACTTCCAACCTTGAGATCACAATTTGAGATGAAATTTGGGTGGGGACACATATCCAAACCATATTATCCTCCTTCTACCCCCTACCCTCACAAAGGCCCTGTTGTCTATTGTTCTCTTCTTTCTGTCCACGTGTGTTCAATCTTTAGATCCCCCTTACAGGTGAGAACATGCAGAATTTGGTTTTCTGCTCCCATATTAATTCTCTGAGGATAATGGCCTCCAGCTCCATCCATGTCACTACGAAGGACATGATTTTATTCCTTTTTATGGATGTGTAGTATTCTCTGTTGCATGTTGCATATGTACCACAATTTTCAAATCCAGTCTGCTATTGATGGACCATCTAGGTTGATTCTATGTCTTTGCTATTGTAAACAGTGCTGCAATAAACATATGCATTCAAATGTTTTTATGGTAGAACAATATATTCCTTTGCATATATACCCAATAATGAGATTGCTGGGTTGAATAGCATTCCTATTTTAAGTTCTTTGGGGAATCTCCAAAGTGCTTTCCACCATGGCTGGACTAATTTACATTCCCACCAACAGTATATAAGCATTCCCTTTTCTCTGCAACCTTTCCAGCATCTGTTGTTTTTAGACTTTTTAATAATGGCCATTCTGACCGGTGTGAAATTTTATCTCAATGTGGTTTTGATTTCCATTTCCCTAATGGTTAGTGATATTGAGCATTTTTTTATATGCTTGATGAATGAATGTCTTCTTTTCAGAAATATCTGCTCATACCATTTGCCCATTTTTTAATGGGGTTGTTTGTTTTTTCTTTGTTGGTTTAAGTTCCTTATAGATTTTGGAACTTAGATCTTTGCTGTATGCATAATTTTGCAAATATATTATCTCATTCTGTAAGTGGTCTGTTTATTTATTGATAGTTTCTCTTTCTATGCAGAAGCTCTGTAGTTTAATTAGGTCCCACGTGTAAATTTTTGTTTTTGTTTTGATTACTTTTGGAGTCTTCGTCATGAAATCTTGGTCAGGGATGATGACCAGAATGGTATTTCCGAGGTTATCTACTGCGTTTTTTGGTTTAAATTTATACTTAAGTCTTTAATTCATCTTGAGTTGATTTTGTGTATGGTGATAGGTAGGGTTTCAGTTTCAAATTTCTGCATATGCCTAGCAAGTTTTCACAGTCCCATTTAGTGAATAGGGATTCCTTTCCCCATAGTTTGTTATTGTTGACCTTGTCAAAGGATAGATGGTTGTAGGTGTTCAGCTTTATATCTAAGATCTCTATTCTGTTCCATTGATCTACATGTCTGTTTTTGTACAAGTACTATGATTTTTGGTTACTGTATCCTTGTAAGTATAGTTTGACATTGGGTGGTGTGATGCCTTCAGTTTTATTACATTTGCTTAGAATCGTTTTCTCTATTTGGGGTCTTTTGGGTTCCAAATGAATTCTAGAATGGTTTTATCTAATCCTATGAAAAACATCATTGATAGTTTCATAGACATAACATTGAATCTGTAAATTGCCATAGGCAGTATGGCATTTTAGCAATATCAATTTTTCCTATCCATGAGCATAGAATGTTTTTCTATTTGTTTGTGTCACCTCAGATTTCTTTGAACAGTGTTTTGTAATTCTCTGTGTAGAGATCTTTTACCTCCCTGGTTAACTGCATTCCTGGGTATTTTATTCTTTTTGTGGCTATTGTGAATGGGACTGCATTCTTGATTTAGCTCTCACCTTCAATGTTATTGGTGTATAGAAATGCTACTGAGTTTTACACATGGATTTTGTATCCTGAAACTTTGCTGAAGTTGTTTATGAGATCTTGGAGCCTCTGAGTAGAGATAATGGGCTGTTCTAGTTATAGAATCATATTGTCTGCAAGGAGATAGTTTGTCTTCCTTTCTTCCCATTAGGATGCATTTAATTACCTTCTCTCACCTGACTTTTCTGGCTAGGATTTCCAATACAATGTTAATTAGGAGTGGTGAGAGTGGGCATCCTTGTCTTGTTCAGGTTTCCAAGGAAAATGCTTCCAGCTTTTGCTTACAAAGTATGATATTGGCTGTGGGTTTGTCATAGATGGTTTTTGTTATTTTGAAGCATATTCCTTTGATGCCTAGTTTGTTCAGGGTTTTTAATATGAAGGGATGTTGAATTTTATCAAAAGCCTTTTCTCCGTCTATTGAAATTATCATATAGTTTTATGATTTTAGTTCTGTTTATGTATTGAATTACAATTATTGATTTGCATATGTTGATCCAACCTTGCAACCTCATATGACACACAAATTTCACCATCTCCTTGACCCTCTCTTTGTAATTGTGGTCATTCTAATAAGTATGTAGTGCTATCTCATTGTGGATTTAATATGTGTTCCTGTTGAGAATCTTCTCATGTGTTTATTTGCCACCTATGTATCTTCATAGGTGTAAAGTTTATTTAAATCCTTTGTTCATTTGTTCATTCGAATGTTTATTTTCTTATTATTGAGTTTTGAAAGTTGTTTATATATTCGAGAATTAAATCCTTTACCAGCTATATTATTTATATTCTTTGCAAATACATTTCCCCAGTCTACAGCTTGTATGTTTTCTCTGACAGTGTCTTTCGAAGAACAGAAATGTTATTCTAATAAAGTTCAATTTATCATTTTTTTTTCTCTTCTATGAACCATGATTTTGGTGTTGTAGCGGAGAAGTCTTTGCTTAACCAAAGGTCAGAATTTTCTCCTATGCTTACTTCCAGAAATTTCACAATTTTAGAATTTATATTTATGTCTGTGATTCAATTTGAATTAATTGTCTTAAGTGGAGTACAGTGTGGAATCAAGTTTGTGTGTGTGTGTGTGTGTTTCCTTACAAATATCCAGTTGCTCCAGCATCATTTATTGCAATGTGCTATTCTTTCTCCACTTTATTGCCTTTGTTCTTTCATCTACATTAAATAGATCGCATCTTCTGGTTCATTGATCTATTTTTCTATATTAATGTCACTACTTTGCTTTTTGTAGTTTTATAATCAGTCTTGAATTCTGGTGGTGAAAATCCTTTGACTTTTTCTCCTTTTTCAAAGTTCTAGTTATTGTAGGTTCTTTGAATTTTCATACTAATTATAAGACCAGTTTGTCAATTTCTTAAAAGAACTGCTGGAATTTTGAATGGAACTATGTTGAATCTGTACATTAATTTGGGGAGCATTGACACATTAGCAATCCATGAATATGTTACAGATCCCCATTTAGTTATGTTTGCCTCAATTTTCTTAGCAATATTTTATAGTTTTCAGTGTACAGTTATTTTGCATGTTTAATCAAATGTATATACTTTTAAGCTATTGTAAGTGGTATTGTTTTTAAATTTCAATTACTGAATGTTCTTTGCTACTATTTGGAACTACAATTAATTTTTGTACATTGATCTTGTACCTGCTAAATTCACTTATTAGTTCAAATAGTTTTCTTGCAGATTCAATCAGATTTTCTACCTAGATGATCATGTCACCTACAAATAAAAATAATTTAATTTTTATTTTAAATCTAAATGCTTTTTATTGCTTTCTCTTTCCTTATTTACACTGGTGAAAACCTTCACTACAATGTTGAACAAGTGGTCTTTAGGAGACTAAAGAAGTTCCCTTCTATTCTTAGTTTACTGAGTTTTTCTCAGGAATGGATGTTGGATTTTGTCAAATGTTTTCTATGCATCTATTGAGGTGATTATATATTTTTTCTTTTAAAGTCTGTTAATATGGTAAATTACATTGATTTTCAAATGTTAAGCTAACCTTGCATTGCTGGACTAAACCTCACTCTGTCATGATATATTATTATTTTATATATTGTTCAATCGAATTTGGTGAATTTTGGCCAAATTTTTTGCATCTATGCTCAAGAGCGCTATTCTGTGGTTTTATGTTCTTTTAAATTTTTTTGTAATATATGTTGGATTTTGTTATCAAGATAATATTGGCCTCATAGAATGAGTTGGGAAGTATCTCTGCTTCAGTTTTCTGGAAGAGTTTGCATAGATCGCTTTTATTTCTTTTTCTAACGCTTAGTCGGATTCACCAGTGAATTTACATGACTCCAGAGTTGTCTTTGTAGGAAGGTGTTTAACTACAAATTCAATTTCTGTAATAGATATAGCTAATTCAGATTATCTATAGCTTTTCCAGTGAAATTTGATACTTTGGGGCTTTCCCAGAATTGTACCCGTATATCTAACTTAGTAATATTATTGACAAAATATTCTTGGTAATAGTCCCTTATATTTTTTTTACCATCTAATATATCTGAAGAGATGTCACTTCTGTCACTCCTGATGTTAGTAATTTGTGTTATCTCTATGTTTTCCTACTGGCCTGGTTAGAAGCTTATCAATTTTACTGATCTTCTTAAAGAACTATCCATTTCATTGATTTTAAAAAATATTCTGCTGCATTCTATTTCATTGATTTCTTCTCTAATCTGTATTATTTTATTTTTCCTGCTTAATTTACATTTTATTTGCTTTTCTTAATCTAACTTTTAAATTTAGTGCTAATGTAATTTATTTGAAACCTTTTCTCATTTCCAATATAAGCAGTTTTAAGAAGACAAAAATACAGCTATTTGTTCTTTTCCAGTGTGTTTTATTATTACTAAGGTATAAGTGTTTACATTGTTTGTGTAAGCTGTTATTCTTATCCTAGATTTACATTTTGTGCCACAAGTTACAACCTCCCACAGAGCATAAAACAAAATACCATCTAAAATGTGATATCCTGCAAAAACTACAATGAAATTCACCAATTAGAATATCTTGCATCTAAATTTAAAACATGTTAAATTAAAAAATATATAACTTAAACTTTTATTTTAGATTCAGGGGGTACATGTGCAGGTTTCTTACATAGGTATATTGTGTGATGCTGAAGTTTAGGGTATGAATAATCCCACAACCCATGTAGTGAGCATAGTACCAAATAGGTGGTTTGACAGCCCTTACTTGCCTCGCTCTAACCCCTCTCTTTTAGTACCCAGTGTCTATTGTTGCCAACTTTATGTCCATGTGCACCCAATGTTTCTAATATAAACTTTCTTATTCTTATAAATTTCCCTCTAATGACTAGATAAGCTGCATTCTACAAATTTCAATATGTTGCATTTTTATTTCTATTTATTTTTGGATACCTTATAATCTCTCTTTTGGTTAATTTTTTTAACCCATTGGTTATTTGGAAGTGTGTTGTTCACTTGCAAATAGTTCACGATTTTTCCAGTTATATTTCTAGCATTGATTTCTAATTTAATTCCATTGTTGTCAAAGTACATAAGTTCATGTTCTAGAATATGCTTTATTTTGTTAAATGTTTTGTGTACACTAAAAAACAATTTGTATTTTGCCATTGTTGAGTGGAATATTTTATAAATGTTAATTAGATCAGCTTGGCTGAGACTGTTGTTCAAATCTCCAATAATCTAATTGATTTTTCTGTCTACTTACTCTGTCATTTATTGATAGAGGGGTGCTGAAATCTGTAATTGTGAATTTGTCTATTTCTCTTTGAAGAGAAGATTATATATATATATATATATATATATATACACACACATATAAATATGTATATTAGGCTGCTCAAAATTGTCACGCAGCTCACTGATGTTTTGTTCACTTTTCTTTATCTTTAGTCTATGATTTTATTTTGGATAGTTGCTATTGCTAGTCTTCAAGTACACTAATCTTTTTTGATTTTTAATTTTTGTGGGCAGATAGTAGTAGGAGGTGGAGGACAAGGGATGATTAATGGGTACAGAAAACAGAAAACAATAAATAAGACCTACTAGTTGATAGCACAACAGGGTGACTATAGTCAACAATAACTTATTTGTGCATTTCAAAATTGTACATTTTTTAAAAAGAATACAATTGGATTGTTTGTACCACAAAGGATAAATACTTGAAGGGATGGCTTCCCCATTCTCCATGATATGATTATTATGCTTTGTATTAAAATATCTCATGTCAATTGAGGGGCAAGATAGTCTACTGGAGAAAGCCAGGAAGAACATCTGCCACTGAGAGAGTGAGACATCAGGAAGATGGGCACATTACTAGCAGGTCTTCAGAGAGAAGGCATTGAGAGTGAATGGAGGAAAAACACAGATGCTGTAATGAATGGGGAGGCAGCTGGGAACCCTGTTGGTGATAAAGCACACTGGGACTCACTTTTAGCCCTCAATGACTCCTGGAGAATGGTTAAGTTAAACAGGCAAAGAACAACCCATTCTCACCACAGCCCTCTGGAATCCCAGCAGAAGGAGACCCTGTGGTCACCATGGGCACTTGAGTTGGCAGGGCAAGTTGCTTAGAGAAGTGTTAGGGTTGGAACTCCAGCTGGCACAGAGCCCAGAAGGTTTAGTGGGGGAGCATCTGTAGTGGAGCATAGCCAGGGAGACCCATCTGCCTAGGCTCGACTTGTTCCTATAGAAGACTTTAGCCGTAGGGGAACTATGACACCTGACCACTCCAGGGTAGTCCTGTCCAGGAGACAGGGCCAGTCCAACCTGAGTACCTGTCAGTCTGCTGTCCTCTCCTGGGACTCAACCTGGCCATGCTTGCTTACACAGCAGTCTCTGTTACTCAGGGGGTATACACCTGAGGGCCTGCATCATAGCTCCTGAACTGGTGGACTATGCCTGACCAGCAGAGATCTTCTGTAGAATGGCCCTTGTGTACATGCACCAGCCTGCCCATCCCTTCCCCCTACTGCAGCAACTCCCATGTCACTTGCCTGCATGCATTCGCCCTCAGCCACCCTCAACATCACTTTACCAATGCATGTTCACACAGATGAACTTTGCCTTTCCTTCTCCATGAGTGCATATGTGTGTGTGTATCCTGGGGTGCCACTACTGCCAATAGACGTGCACCTCTGCCCCTCCTCCATCATACTGCTATTGCCATTGGAGTATTGGTGAGACTGGTGCCCATCAGCCCTGCCCCTGCCAGCACTCCACCCCTACACCAATATGGCCATAGACATGAAACTAGGCTTGGGAAACAGTGGACTCACCACCTCCCTGATCAGTCACTGCCACCCATGTGAATGCACACAGCAAACACACACAGTTTTATGCCCACCAGCACACTGGCCCCATGCTAATACAGCCACTGGCATGAATGCATGCATAGTCACCAGTGGGGCACCCCATCCCAAGTCTTGCAGCCCTGTGAATACCCATACAGAGGCCAGCACTCCAGCCAACAAGTATGCCCCCTGCTGCACGGTCACTGCTACTTCTGCTGCTGGCACATATGAATGAGGATGGATCCTGCTGCCACTGCCCTAAAAAGAGCTTTTTCTGGCATCACCCATTTGAGTGTTGTGACCAGTGGGTCCTGGAGCACCTCAGGGCCCTCCAGCACAGAGGGTGCCTAACCATGAGTAGCGAGAGAACAAAGCTGGGGTCAATATCACTCCCCTGAGTTAGGACATGCAGTCTAAGATTCCTGTGTTGAAACTTGGTCCCCTAAAATCTTCCAAAAACAAAACCAGTTGACTGAACCCACCTTATATCGCAATCAAACCTTCAGGGTCATCAAATAGGACAAAGGAAATAAATAACTTCCAAAGGACAGCAACCTCAATGATTGATAGAACATCAGCCCATAAAGATGAGAATGAACCAGGATAAGAACTCTGACAACTGGAAAAGCCATAATGTCTTCTTTCCTCCAACAACTGCATTAATTCTCCAGCAAGTATTTGTAACCAGGCTAAGATGGCTGAAATGACAGAAATAGAATTCAGTCTATGAATAGGAACGAAGATCATCAAGATTCAGGAGAATGTTGAAACCCAATCCAAGGAAGCTAAGAATCACAATAAAATGATATGAGAGCTGACGTACAAAATAGCCTGTATAGAAAAATAATGTAAGTGATCTGATACAGCTGAAAAACATACTACAAGAATTTCATGATGCAATAGCAATTATTAACAGCATAATAGACCAAGCTGAAGAAAGAACCTCAGAGTTTTAAGGTTTGCTTTCTGAAATAAGACAATCAGACAATAATACAGAAAAAAGAATGAAGATGAAGGAACAAAACCTCTAAGAAATACTGGATTATGTAAAGAGATCTATGATGCATTGGTATCCCTGAAACATGGGGAGAAAGGAAACAACTTGGTAAACATATTTCAGAATATCATCCATGACAACTGCCCCAACGTAGCTGGAGAGGCCAACTTTCAAACCCAGGAAATGTAGAGAACCTCCACAAGATACTTCACAAGATCATCCCCAAGACACATAATCATCAGATTCTCCAAGGTTGAAATGAAAGAAAAAATGTTAAAGGCAGCTAGAGACAAAGGACAAGTCACCTACCAAGGGAAGCCCATCAGGTTAACAATAGGCCTCTCAGCAGAAATTCTACAAGCCAGAAGAGATTGGGGACCAATATTCAACATTGTTAAAGAAAAGAAATTCTAATCAAGAATTTCATATCCAGCCAAACTATGCTTCCTAATCAAATAAAATCCTTTTCAGGAAAGCAAATGTTGAGGGAATTTATAACCACCAGACCTGCCTTACAAGAGCTCTTGAAAGAAACATTAAATATGGAAAGGAAAGATCATTACCAGCCACTACAAAAACACACTTATGTACATGGAATAGTCACACTCTAAATCAATGACAAAAAGAAGTCTGCATAATAACAATAATTTGATGAAAGGATCAAATCCACAGATATCAATACTAACCTTAAATGTAAACAGACTAAATGCCTCAATTAAAAAATACAGAGTGGAGAGCTGGATAAAAAAGCAAGACCCAATGGTATACTGTCTTCAAAAGACCAATCTCACATGCAGTGACACTCACATGATGCTCAAAATAAAGGGATGGAGGAAAATCTATCAAGCAAATAGAAAACAGAAACAATGGAGTTGCAATCCTAATTTTAGGCAAAACAGACTTTAAATTAAGGATCAAAAAAGATAAAGAAGGGCATTACATAGTGGTAAAGGGTTCAACTCAGCAACTATCCCAAATACATATGCACCCAACCCAGATTCACAAAGCAAGTTCTTAGAGAAGACATTTAGATTCCCACAAAATAATAGTGGGAGACTTCACCCCACTGACAATATTAGACCATCAAGGCAGAAAATTAGCAAAGATATTCAGGACCTGAACTCAACACCAGATCAAATGGACTCAATAGATATCTGTAGAAATCACCACCCCAAAACAACAGAATATGCATTCTTCTCATAGCCACATGACACATATTCTAAACTCAACCACAAAATGTTACATAAAGTAATCCTCAGCAAATGCAATAATGAGAATGCACGGACACAAGGAGGGGAACATCACACACTGGAGCCTGAGGGGTGGGGGCTAGGGGAGTGATAGCAGGGGGTCAGGGGACTGGGGAGGGATAGCATTAGGAGAAATACCTAATGTAGATGATGGGGCAATGGGTGCAGCAAACCACCACCATGGCACATGTATACCTATGTAACAAACCTGCACAATCTGCACATGTACCCCAGAACTTAAAGTATAATAAATAAATTAAAAATAATAATAATATCAATCACTGTCTCAGACCACAGTGTAATAAAAATAGAAATCAAGACTGAAAAAGTCACTCAAAACCATAAAATCACATGAAAATTAAACAACTTTCTCCTGAATGACTTCTGAGTAAATAACAAAATTAAGGCAGAAAGAAAATGTTCTTTAAAACTAATGAGAACAAAAATACAACATACCAGAATCTCTGGGACATACCTAAGGCAGTATTAAAGCAAGAGCAAACCCATCCTAAAGCCAGCAGAAGACAAGAAATAATCAAAATCGGAGCCGAACTCTGAGAATGAAACCGGAAAAGACATTCAAAAAATCAACAATCCAGGAGCTGGGTCTTTAAAAAAAGTTAATAAGATACATAAACCATGGCTAAATTAATAAAGAAGAAAAAAGAGAAAATCCAAATAAATACACTTAGAAACAACAAAGGGGTTGTTACCACTGACCCACAGAAATACAGATAACCCTCAGAGACTACTATGAACACGTCTATGCACATAAACCAGAAAATATAGAAGAAATGGATAAATTCCTAGACAAATACACCCTCCCAAAACTGAAACAAGAAGAAATTGAATTCCTGAACAGACCAATAATGACCTCCAAAATTGAATCAGCAATAAGTAGCCTACCAACCAAAAAAAGCACAGGACCATTTGGATTCCCAGCCAAATTTTATCAGATGTATAAAGAAGAGCTGGTACTATTCTCACTAAACAATTCCAAAAAATTGAGAAGGAGGGACTCATCTCCAACTCATTTCATGAGGTCAGCATCATCTGATACCAAAACCTGGCAAAAACACAACCAGAAAATAAAACTTCAAGGAAATATCCTTGATGAACATAGAGGCAAAAATTGTCAACAAAATACTAGCAAACTGAATGCAGCAGAACATCAGAAAGCTAATCCACCACGATCAAGTAGGCTTTATCCCTGGGATGCAGGATAGGTTCAACATATGCTAATCAATAAATGTAATTCATCACATAAACAGAACTAAAGACAAAAATTACATGATTATCTCAATAGATGGAAAAAGGATTTCAATAAAATTCAATATTGCTTTATGTTAAAAGCTCTCAATAAACTAGGTATGGAAAGAACACACCTCAAAGTAATAAGAGCCATTCATGACAAACTCAAAGCCAACATAATACTAAATTGGCAAAAACTGTAAGCCTTCCCCTTGAAAATGGCACAGGAAAGGATGACTTCTCTCACCACCTCACCACTCCTATTCAATATAGCATTGAAAGTCCTGGCCAGAGGAATTGGGCAAGAGAAAGAAATAAAATGCATCCAAATATGAAGGGAGGAAGTAAAACTATTTCTGTTTGCAGACAACATTATTCTATATCTAGAAAACCCGATAGTATGAGTCCAAAAGCTCCGTTAGCTGATAAAGAACTTTAGCAAAGTTTCAGGACACAAAATCAACACACAAAAATCAGTATCATTACTATACACCAACAACAGCCAAGCCAAGAGCCAAATCAACAATGAAACCATATTCACAATCATCACAAAAAAGAATAAAATACCTAAGAATCCAGCTACCCAGGGAGATGAAAGATATCTACAATGA
Source organism: Cebus imitator (assembly GCF_001604975.1). Classification (NCBI taxonomy): domain Eukaryota; kingdom Metazoa; phylum Chordata; class Mammalia; order Primates; family Cebidae; genus Cebus; species Cebus imitator. The sequence continues at coordinate 306,500 of NW_016108092.1, read as the reverse complement.
TAATTACAAAACACTGTTTGAAGGAATCAGAGATGACAAAAACAAATGAAAAAATGCTCCATGTTCATGAATGAAAGAATCATCATTAAAATGACCATATTGCCCAAAGCAAGTTACAAATTCAATGTTATTCCTATCAAATTACCAATAACATTCTTCACAAAACTAGAAAAACTATTTTAAAATTTTCATAGAAATGAAAGAGCCAGGATAACCAAGGCAATCCTAAGCAAAAGAACAAGCTAGAGGCATCACATTACCAGATTTCAAACAATACTCCAGGGTTACAGTAATCAAAACACCATTGCACTGGTACAAAAAGAGACACATAGACCGATGGAACAGTATAAAGAGCTTAGAAATAAGGCTGCACACCCACAACTATCTATCTGATCTTCAACAATGCTGGCAAAAAGAAGCAATGGGGAAAGGACACCCTTTTTAATAAATGGTGCTAGGATACCTCACTAACTATGTGCAGGAGATTGAAACTGGACCCCTTCTTTAAACTATACACAAAAATCAACTCAAGATTAATTAAAGACCTAAAACTCAAAATCTATAAAAACCCTAGAAGAACATCTAGGCAATAGCATTGAGGACAGGCACGGGCAAAGATTTCATGATGAAGAACCAAAAGTAATTGCAGCCAAAAGCAAATATTGACAACTGGGATCTAATTAAACTCTAGAGTTTCTGCAAAAGATACTAGTAACAGATCAAACAGACAACCTATAGATTGGGAGAAACTATTTACAAACTATGCATCTGACAAAGGTCTAATATCTATTATCTATAAGAAACCTAAACAAATTTACAAGAAAAAAAATCTAACAACCCCATTAAAAAGTGGGCAAAGGACATACTAGGAAGGTCAAGCCATGCTAATGATCCATTTAAGGCTGATGATGAACAAACACTTTTCAAAAGAAGACATACTATGCAGCTAATAAGCATATGAAAAAGCCCAGTATCACTGATTATTAGAGAAATGCAAATAAAAACTACAGTAAGACACCATCTCACACCAAATGGCCATTACTAGAAAGTCAAAAAATAACAGATGCTGGTGAGGTTGTAGAGAAAAGATAACACAGAACTGCTGGTGGGTGTGCAAATCAGTTCAACCATTGTGAAAAGCAATGGTGATTCCTCAAAGAGCTAAAAACAGAACTACCATTCAAGTCATCAATCTCATTATTTAGTATATACCAAAAAAATATAAATTGTTCTATCATAAAGACACACGCATGCATATGTTCATTGAAGCACTATTCACAATAGAAAAGACATGGAATCAATCTAAAAGCCCATCAATGGTAAACTGGATAAAGACAAATATGGTACATATACACCATGGAATACTATGCAGTCATAAAAAATGAGATCATATCCTTTTCAAAAACATGGATGGAGTTGGAGGCTATTATCCTTGGCAAACTAACACAGGACACAAAACCAAATGCCACATATACTCACTTATAAGTGAGCAGCTTAATGGTGAGAACATCTGGACACAAAGAAGGGAGTAGCAGATATTGGGACCTAACTGAGTGTGGAGGTTGGGAGGAGGGAAAGGATCAGAAAAAAGTAACTATTTGGGTACTAGGCTTAGTACCTGGGTGATGAAATAATCTGTAAAACAAAGCTCTGTAACATGAGTTTACCTATATAACAAATCTAAACATGTACCTCTGAACCTAAAAGTTTTTTAAAAAACATCTCATGTACCCCTAATAAATATATACACCTACTATGTACCCATAACATTACTAATGTTTTATTCTGCAATGTCTGATCTGCTGTTAATAGAATAGTATCCATTGGATTGTTATTGTCAGACATTATGATTTTATTTCTAGATGTTAGGCTTGGGTTTTTTTAAATATATTTTGAATCTTTACTTAATATTTTTAATATTTCCCTTGGCTTCTTGAACATATAGGATATAGCTAGAATAATCATTTAATATTTTGCCTATTAATTCAATTATCTGTGTCATTTGTGAATCTGTTTTTATTGATAAATTTTATTCTCCTTTTTTCCTGTTTCTCTTCATGACTGATAATTTTTGTTTTATGTAGACATTGTATCTTTTAAATTGATGTGTGTTATATATTTTTATGTTCCTATAAATAGTCTCAAGGTTTGTTTGTAAATTTACCTAAATTATTTTGAAATAATGCTATCCTTTTAGGACGTACTTTCTAGCTTTCTTAAGGGGGACCAGAGCATTATTTTAGGGTTAATTTTTCCCTATGACGGAGGTAAACCTCATCTATACATTCAATCTAATGTCCAATGAGCTATGAGATTTTCCACTATGGCTCTTGGGAACAAGCACTATTCCAGGAACTGTATGAACTCCATGGGTAGTTCCCTCTATTCCTTTTTAGGGGGTCCTTTTCATGACCTTGGGTACTTTCCTCATATGTATGGACTTATCAGTACTTGGCTATATACTCATGGGGGACTCTGCACAGATCTCCAAAGTTCTTTCTCTATGTAGCTAATCTTCTCTCGTATTTTACCCTGTGATCTCCAGCTGACACAGCCTACATGGACTCCTAATTCCTTCTTCTCAAATTAGGAAAATCATCTTACCTAATATCTAGCTTGGAGACTTTCTCTAAATAGTAAAATGAACCAATTGTAGGCTATATTTGTTTCCTGTCCCTCTAGGATCACAGTTCATTTCCTAATCATTAATGCTTTGAGAATTGTCATTTCATACAGTTTGTCATTGTATGTTATTTCATGTGGAAGAGAAAAACTAGTCCCTGTGATTTCATCTTACTTAGAAGCAAAAGTCTTCAACAGTTTATTTTAAGGGGATAGGTTGAGCATGTTTTAAGGCAAGGAAGAAGATTATCATGGAGAAGGGGTCATTTAATATTTAAAAAGGAGACAATCAGTGCTGCTTAGTTGTTGAGAAGCCAGATGTGGATGGAATCTAGAATACAGGTGGAAAACTGACTTTAAATTGGAGGAAGAGCAAATTCTGTGTTATAATAGGAGGGATGGAGGAGAGGATGGGTGTAGATGTGGCAGGATTTTCTACTTAATGGGTTCTATATTTCTATAGAGGAAAATTTTTCTGTCTTTTCTATGTAAAAGACATCTGCTGAGAATGAAGGAGGTAGTAGAGGTTAGAGACATTTTAAGAGACACATGTAGTTTTAACAAAAGTTATAGAAAGAAGGAAATAACTTGACCAGAGAAACATACAAGGAAGGTCAAGCCATATTAATGATCCACTTTAGGCTGATGATCATAAATACATATTGGAACAAATCTAGCCTAATATCTCCTCTTGACAATGAATAGCTCAAATTCAACATATTCACAATTGAAAGCATCATTTTAAAGTGACTACCTGACATGGTTAACTGGACAAAGAAAAACGACATTTGTTGAAATGGTTAACATAAGAGGAGGAAAAACTTAGAACTGAGATGTATTTAGTTTTGGACAACCCAAATTTAGGAGAAGTTAGAGACCACAAAGACCACCCAACTTCAGCTTCACATGAGAGATCACACAGATTCCTTTGGCGACTTTTTGTCCTCAGTATTCAAGATCATTAATAATATTAACAAAAGCCAATTGATAGTGTTTGGATATTTTACCCCTCCCAATCTCATGCTGAAATTTGAAAGTGGAAGGTATTTGGGTCATGGGGGTGGATTCCTCATAAATGACTTGGTGCCATCTTCATGGTAGTGAGCTAGTTCTTGCTCTGTGAGTTTCCACAGGAGCTGGTTGTTAAAAAGAGCCTAGCACCTCCTCTCCTCTGTCTTGACTCCTCTCTCTCCCTGTGATCTTTGCACACACTGGCTCCCCTTCACTTTCCACCATAAGTAGAAGCAGCTTGAGGCCCTCACCAGATGCAGATGACAGGTGGTAACGTCAGGATAAGAATAGAAAGAGGATATACAGACCAAAGAGCACCTTTAAAAGAGATAAATGATTTGAGCATGTTTAAACATTATTGGAGAAGATACAGTGTAAAGAGGAAAAAGGTGAATATATGTAAGAAAGAAATTATCATTGCTGTATGATTTTGTGAAATTGGGCAGGGATGGGATATATAGCATATATGAAAATGTTGGCTTTATTATCTTTTACTGCCCGCAATTATGCAGATATAAGCTATCAATAAAGCAAACTACATGAGATTATCATAGACTCCTGATTATAAATGCCTCTGCAAAATGTGTGTGTTGTATCACTAAAAGAATCAGTGTCAGCATAAATGTTCCCCTGACATAACAGAAAATAATTTTCAGAGATAAAATAGAGGGCTATATTTTACTACCTTTTTTAATTTCAGGAGCTTCCAAAGTAATTGGCTCTGGTCAAACTATAATTGTCTTTGTAGACCTTGTAAACACTCACTACAATATAAATGACAACACTCAGCAGGCAAACTTGGTCAGTTATTCCAGGGCACATTTGGCAGCCAACTTATCTTGGCAGACTTATATAGAATCAGACTTTCTGAGGAGTGTGAATGAGTGTTTTCTATGGCTGAAGGGAGTGACCCCCACTTTGAAATTCTTCTAGGCCAAGTGTATTAGCCCATTCTCACACTGCTATAAAGCATATTATATTATCTGAAGCTGGGTAATTGGAAATGAAAGAGGTTTAATTGACTCACAGTTCTGCAGGATTAACAGGAAGCATGGGTACGAGGTCTCAGGAAACTTACAATCAAGGCAGAAGGGGAGGCAGACATGTTTTACATGGCAGCAGGTGAGAGAAGAGTGCCATCAGGGGAAATGCCAGACGCTTATACAGCCATCAGATCTCATGAGAACTTCCTCACTATTATGAGAACAGCATGAGGGGAACCACCCCCATCGTCCAATATCCAATCACTTGCCATCAGGTTCCTTTCTTTACACCTAAGGATTAAAATTCAAGATGACAATTAGGTGGGGAAACAGAGCCAAACCATATCATTCCAACCTTGACTCTTCCCAAATCTCATTTCCTCACATTTTAAAACCAATCATGCCTTCCCTACAGTCCCCCAAAGTTGTAACTCATTCCAGCATTAACTCAAAAGACCAAGTCCCAAGTTTCACTTGAGACAAGGCCAGACCCTTCAGCTTATGGGCCTGTAAAATCAAATGCAAGTTAATTACTTCCAAGATAAAATGGGGTACAGACATTGGGTGAACGATCCCATTCCAAATAGGAGAAATTGGTCAAAACAAAAGGGTCAAGGGCTCCATGCAAATCTGAAACCCAGTGGGGCAGTCATCACATCTTAAAGCTCTGAAATTATCTCCTTATTCTCCATGTCTCACATTCAGGGCATGCTAATGCAGAGGGTGGGCTGCCACAACCTTGGACAGCTCCTTCACTAGCTGGTGTTGACTGCCTGTGGCTTTTCCAGCCACATGGTACAAGCTGTCAGTGGATCTATGCTACAAATACTTAAGTATTTGGTCTGGAGGATGGTGGCGGTCTTCTCACAGCTCCATTAGGCATTGCCCCAGTGGGGACTTGTGTGGGACTCCAACCCCACATTTCCCTTTCACACTGCTCTAGCAGAGTTTCTTCACGAAGACTCCACTTCTGAAGTGAACTTCTGCCTGGACACCCAGACATTTCCATACGTCCTCTGAAATCTAAGTGGAGATTCCCAAACCTCAATTTTTGACTTCTGTGTACTTACAGACCCAATACCACATGGAAGCTACCAAGGCTTGGGGCTTGGGCACTCTGAAGCAATGGCTGGAGCTGTATCTTGGCCATTTTTACCCATGGCTAGAGCTGGAATATTTGGGACACAGGGCAATAGTCCTGGGCTGCTTTTGCATGGAGCAGTGGGGCTCTGGGGCTGACCCACAAAACCATTTATCCCTCCTAGTCTTCTGGGCCTGTAAGAGGAAGGGCTACTGTGAAGGCCTCTGACATGCACTGGAGACATTTTCCCCATTGTCTTGTCTATTAACAATCAGCTCCTCATTACTTATGCAAATTTCTGCAGCCAGCTTGAATTCCCCCCCAGAAAATGGGGTTTTCTTTTCTACCACTTGGTTATGCTACAAATTTTCCAAACTTTTACACTTTGCTTCCCCTTTAAACATAAGTTCCAATTTCAAACCATCTCTCTGTGAACATACATAACTGAACACTTTCAGAATCAATCAGGTGACCTCTTGAATGCTTTGCTGCTTAGAAATTTCTTCTGCCAGATTCCCCAAATCATCTCTCTCAAGTTCAAATTTCCACAGATCTCTAGAGCAGGGACAAAATGCCACCATTCTCTTTGCTAAGGCATAGCAAGAGTCACCTTTGCTCCAGTTCCCAATAAGATCTTCATCTCCATCTGAGACCACCTCAGCCTGAACTTCATTGTTCACATCATTATCTGCATTTTGGTCAAAACCATTCAACAAGTCTCTAGGAAGTTTCAAACTTTCCCACATCTTCCTGTCTTCTTCTGAGTCTGTAAACTGTTCCAACCTCTGCCTGTTACCCAGTTCCAAAGTTGCTTCACATAAGTTGTGGAACTCCAGGATCTCAATGATGTACCTGTCCAAGAGGTACCTGTCCAAAGAAGTACCTTTCCAAGAACATATCATTGTAGTAAAGATATGAATCATGAAGTCACATTGCCTGAGTTCAACCCTTGACTCTGCTGCTTACTGGCTGCATTACCTTAGTATTTTTTAAAGGTATCTGTACCTTACTTTCCTTATCTGTGAAACAAGAAGGGGGAGAAATTATAGTACTTATCACATAGGAAAAAGACTAAATGAATTAACCTTTGTAAAGCACTTAGTGTAGTGTCAGGTACATGGTAAATATTTAGTGTCTGTTAAATAAAAAGCATTATTTAAATTGATGAAGAACTACATTTTGAGAGAAATCCTGTCTGCAAGACAAACTTTTATCTGGGTGAAGATATTGGTCACTGTAGTCAACTGTAATAGTATCATCAACTTGTCTATTTGCTAAGTTATATTAATATTACCTTAATTGACTAACCAGGTTACCAGATATGTTAAACAGAGAAACAAAATTTTGAAGTGGATGCCATAAATCTAGCAAAACTCTAGCAAAGAGGTGTAAAAATTAAAGAAGTTTGAATATTGAACATGCTATTTATAGACACTATAGTTTGTCTCTGACTTGTTCTTTAAAGTAAAAGTGTTACTCCATGAGAAAAGCAGATAATTCAGCTAGCAACTCCACGCTGAGATAATCATTGGACTTTGGTTCATGGAAGAAGTGCTTTTATATGAACTTCCTATTTTGTCACATGGAATATTAAAAAGGTGTGCTCATGAGTCAAGATTTAGTATAATTAATAATTTTTAATGAATCATCAAGGACATTCTTATATGAAATTGGCTTTTTTTACTATACGCATGTGACAGTGAATAAAACAATGGCTACTAACATGTTTTTTTGCCATTGTATTTCTTCACTAAAATCATGGTAAATAAATGTTATAAAAAGTGATATTTCAAAAATAAAATTTCAGACAAAAACATCCTCCTGAACTTAATCAGCACAACAGTTTTTAGAAAAAAAAATAATGTGGAACAAAGTTGAATTGTGTGTTAAGCCTAAATGAACCCAAACATTTTCCTTGGCATACAAGTAAGAGAAATGAAGAGGTAGCTTCACTCTATTGTGCACATGAGCTATTTCACATATTTCAACATGGTCAAGTGTTTTGCCTTTATTTTCCTCTAAAGTTGATTTTCTGTACTATATTTTTAGATGCAGTATCAGTACAAGATAATCATTAAGCCCCACCATCTCAACAAAGAAAAATAGATCAAGATTAAGATGTCTACAGAAAAATAAAGTATAATGCACCCTGATTACTTTAAATCTTATGTTCAGACTATACTTATTTTCATGTTGTTGTTTATTACATACATATACTTGTTTTCATTGTTTGATTATTCAATTTTATTGTTCAGTATAGGTGATACTTGCTTATGTATCTTGGAATAAGATGAATGCATAGTAATTTTTCCCATTAAAATTAATAGAAATTTTTTGCATTCAACAGCTTTTCACTCAGCAGCAGGGTTTTCAGGAGCAAATAAAAGTCATTTAGTTAGGGATATATATGTGCTATGTAGTATTTTAGTTATATTCGTCAAACATATTGTTCAGGATATCTAAAACATAATATTGTTGGAAAGTGAAGTTCTCTAACTCTTCTTTAAATAAAAGGAATCAACTGACAACATTAATGTAAGGGTGGCCCCATGTTGAATGTAATCTTATTATCACCGTAAAATCTTATTCTCAAATAATGATCAATTCACGCTGACATGTATGCCCACCTTTATTGATTTATATCTCTACACTTTTTCAAAAGGTTTGCAGCAGCGTACGACGACATAAATTAATCAAAGCTCATAGATCATTATCTGGAAAGTAGTAAGCACTCAATAAATGTTTGCTGTTATTTTCGTCATACAGATACACATTGAAATCAGTAGGATAAAACTGGAAGATCAATTATATGCAAATGCAAAAGGAAAATAAACTAACATTAAGGGCTGATAGTTACAGTGATTGAGTGAGCATTACACTTCCCTCAGAGTTTCCAAAAAACTAGAGAAAAAGGTCTATAGAAGTATTTTCTGACAAAAAAGTCTAACAATTCTTCAAAGAAATTAAACTTTCTCTTGGTGGTGTGGTTTTTATACCAGGGATTGTGAAAAACATAATGGACAATATCTTACGTGATAGTTTTCTAGTAAAAGCAGCAGTTAATTTATGCATCCATTCATTTAGAAAATACTTTGTCATGTTCTTTGTGGCCGAGGGCATAATAAGAAAGCACAACTCAATTAAGGTGTCTCTATAGAAAGCTAAACAAATGAGGCCAAGTATAAAGTTTTTCAGAAATCTAAATTATGAAGGTTAGGATTTACATTACCTGGTGTAACAATACCTACTAACAAAAATCAATACCTACAAACAACAACAACAAAAATGTTAGTAGCCATTGTTTTATTCACTGTCACATGCTTGTAGTAAAAAAGGGACAATTTCACATAAGAATGTCCTTGATTAATCATTAAAAACTATTAATTATACTAAATCTTCACCCTTTAGCACATTCTTTCTAATATTCCATGTGACAAAATGGGAAGTCCATATGAGGACATTTCTGCCGTGTACCAAAGTCCAATGATTGTTTCAGCTTGGAGTTGCTAGCCGAATTATCTGCTTTTCTCATGACATAACACTTTTACTTTAAAGAACAACTCAGAGACAAACTATAGTTATTCAGATTTGGGTTTTTAGCAGACATTACTTGAAAATGAACAAAATGAGGCTACCACTTCAAGAAAAACAACTGCCAGGCTGGATGCAGTAGCTCATGCCTGTAATCCCAACACTTTGGGAGGCCCACGCGGGCAGATCACGTGAGGTCAGGAGTTCAAGACCAGCCTGGCCAACATGGTGAAACCTTGTCTCTACTAGAAACACAAAAATTAACCAGATGTGGTGGCACAGGCCTGTAATCCCAGCTACCTGGAAGGCTGAGACAGGAAAATTGCTTGAACCCAGGAGGCAGAGGTTGCAGTGAGCCAAGATCGTGCCACTGCACTCCAGCCTGGGAGACAGAGTGAGACTCCATCTCAAAAAAAAAAGGAAAGGAAGAAAAAGAAAAAAAACACTGACAGTATTTGTTGCCAGTGTTAAAATTCCATCTTTAAAGTGAACATTAGAATTTAGGAAAATTTGAATCTACCACCAAGAATTTGACAGCTTCTTTCCAGTACTTAAGGATATTTATGATTTGGGAGGGGGACGTTAACGAATTTGAATTTCTGATGTTTCATATTGAATTATGTCAACATTTGGAAGATCTGCATAACTCATTGAACCAGTACTTTACCAAAAAAAATCCTAATGTATAACATTAAAAACTTATGCTTGAATAAATGATTCATTCAAAGTATAAGCAAGACCAATGGATTTTTATATAACTGAGTATAAAAGATTTATTGATATGATTTCAGAATTCAGATTTTAACTTTTAGAAAGCTAACTTTTGGTGGCTTGATGTAATATCATAGAAGAATATCCACAATTATACAAAAAGGGACAAAGAAATCTCACTTTTCCTACTATATATCTGTGTGAGGTCAGATTTCCTCTAACCAAAACAATATAATGCAACAGACTGAATATAAAAGCATATATGAGAATCCAACTATCTTTTATGAAATATTAGATTTCAAAAATAATAAAACAGTAGAACTCTTTTGACTAAATTGTTTTGTTTCAGAAAATATATTTCATAAAATCATGTTTTAATTATAGCAAATACTTTCTTATTGTTGTTCTAAAATAAACGAATATGTAAAAATTGAATCAGCTTTAATTTTGAATATGATAAATATTGAGAGTTATAAACAATATAAACAAAAAATTTGGGGGTTTTGAAAATGATTTTTAAGAGTGTAAAACATTCATGTCCTTTGGAGGGACCTGGATAAAGCTGGAAACCATCATTCTCAGTGAACTGACACAAGAACAGAAAACCAAACACTGCTTGTTCTCACTCATAAGTGGGTATTCAACATTGAGAACACATGGACACAGGGAAGGGAACCTCACACATTGGGGCCTGTCGGGGGATAGGGGGCTAGGGGAGGGATAGCAGGAGGTTGGGGGTTAGGGGAGGGATAACATTAAGAGAAATACCTAATGTAGATAACGGGGTGATAGATACAGCAAACCACCATGGCATGTATGTACCTATGTAAAAAACTTGCATGATCTGCACATGTAACCCAGTTCTTAAAGTATGATTAAAAAAAAAAAGAAATAAAAAAGAACAGAGGGACACTTAGCCTGCTTAGTATCAAGACATAATTTTAAGCTACAGTAAATAAGACAGTGCAATATTGTCCCTGGGATAAACAGATTAGTGCAACAGCTTACAAAGCTCCTAAAACAACCCACACATATATGGAAATATGGAAATGCTATATGACAGAATAACATGGCAGACCATGGGTAGAAACACCATCGAAAATGTAGTACTGAGATGATTGGCCATTCACATAAAGAAAAATATAAAATTGAATCCCTATTTCATAGCATATTAAAAAGAAAGGAAAATATTTACCAGCATATATATCTGACATGGGGTTAATATCCAGGATATATCAAGTACTCCTCAACTCAACAACAAAAACCAAATAATTCAATTAACAATGGGCAAAGGCTTTGAATAGACATTTCTCCAAAGATGATATACAAATGGCCAACGAATATATGCAAACATGCTCAGCATCACTAATCATCAGGGAAATTCAGTCAAAACTACAATGTGATATCACTTCACATCCATTAGGATGGCCACTATTTTAAAATGGAAAATAAGTGTTGAGAAAAATGTGGAAGAATTGGAATCCTTTTGCACTGCTGGTGGGAATGTAAAATGATACAGTCACTATGGAAAATAGCGCAGAAGTTCTTCAAAACATTAAAGATAGAATTACCATATGGTCCAGCAATTCCACTGCCGGATTTATATCTGAAAGAATTGAAAACAGAATATCAAAGAGGTATTTGCACAGCCATGATCATTGCAGCATTATTCACAATAGCCAAGAAGTGGAAGCAACGTAAGTGTCCACTGCTTGATAAATGGATAAAGACAATGTGGTACATACATACAATAAAATATTATTCAGCCTTGAAGAAGAAAATTTTGTCATATGGTACAACTTCCAAATTCATCCAAGTTGTACCATATGAAGTATTGTGCTAAGGATCTGTTATTGAGGACATTATGCTAAGTGAAATAAGCCAACCACAGACAGGAAAATACTGCATTAATCCACCTATATGAGGTGTCCAAAGTAGTCAAACTCATAGAAGAAGGGAGTAGCAAAATAAGCTACAAGCTGAATAAAAATTTCTGTAACATGTATCAGCTACAAATAATTAGCATCCAAAATATATAAATGACTCTTATAAACCATTAAGAAAAATACACATAGCCCAATAGAAAATATATATATATATATAGCATCAATACTGAATAGGCATTTCCCAGAAGATGAAATACAAATGGCCCATACACTATAGATAGATGCCTATTCTTGTTAGTAACCAGGGGAATGCAAATTGAAACCACAATGACATACCATTTTACACACAAATCATTGGCAACTATTAAGAGGTCTGACAAAACTAAGCATCAGCAAGGATACAGAGAAACAGGAATTTGGTGCAGCTGGTGGGAGTGTGAATTGGTGTAGCTACTGTGGCAGCATAGACATGAACTTCTCATCCCCCTCTCTTTTCACAGGGCCAGACCTGTATTGAGGTCTGAAGGCACTTTTTGTTTACACCTCTCTCTTCCCATTATCCTTCACAGCACTTCCCCAGTAAATCTCTTGAATATCGAATTCCATTCTGGCAGATGCTTCTTAAAACACAGTGGACTCAAGCACTTTGGAAAATATCTTTCCATTACCTGGTAAAGTCGAACTTGGCATATTCTATAATCTAGCGATTTTACTCTTAAGTATGGTCTAAACATATTTACACCATGAGAAGTATATAAGAATGTTCATCGCAGCATTGCACCAAATAACCAAAACCTGGAAATAAGTCCGATTATTGAGCATAAACAATTACACAGAGCATCAACATCAGATAAGGCCATTCTGTGGCTTTGATGGATCAAGACTACTTGTAAACAAGTCTGAGCACAGGCATAAGCAAGAAGATTGTCCAAATCACAAAACTGACCAAAAAAATCCCACTACCCTGGCTACTATGAGTAACTGCTACTTTTTAAACCAGTTATAGACTTATTTTATTTTTCCCATCTTCCAGATAAAAATTAAGACATTCAAATCATAGAATTACCCCCACTCCTCACAGCATCCAGTCTGTAACAGAGTCCCATTTCATTGAACCTTCCCCTAAAACACTTAATGCAATCCGAGATCCTATGATAATCCTATAGGTGATTTCTGTCCTCCTCTTCTTGTAGCACCATACAATTCCTCCCCATGATGTGAGGTCACCCTCATTGCAACAAGTCAATAATTCTGATTTGTTGAACTACACTGTGCTCCTGATGGTCTCTGGCTGGAGGAAAATTAACAGTGCTGACCCTGCCAAGTGTAGCCTGGTATCTACTGATAACAGTGCAGTAGTACAGATGCCCTCCTATAATGACAATGTATTTCAATGAAGCCTACCTCCTCCTCAAAGTCATCATGGATTTACTCAGTTCGAAACAGTCTCTCCCTTTCCTTCCCTCCCATAACACTTGCAATGTACCCCATTACCACCCTAGTCTCTCTCTGGAGCACAGTCTGGGAAACAGCAAAGACTAATGGGTGAAGGCACCAGCTTCAGAGTCACAGCCCTCTAGGTTGGAATCCCAGAACTTCCCCCTTACAACTGTGTAGCCTTAGGCAAGGCACTACATCTGTAAAACCTATATTACTTCTGTTGTCAAATGAAGAAAATGGTATTTTCTTTTCTTAACCTAACTCATTTGTGTTATGAGGATTAACAGGATAATGTACAGAAAGCATTTAGTCTAATGTCTTCCCCATTGTGTAGTCTTGACACCCTTGTTAAAGATCATTTGACCATATGTTTATTTCTGAGTTCTCTCTGCTGTTCTGTTGGTTTATATGTTTATCTTTATACTAGTATAATACTGTTTTGATTACTGTGGTTTGTAATATGTTTTGATATCAAGAAGCATGAAACTTTGAGCTTTCTTCTTTTCTTTTTTTAATTATACTTTAAGTCCTGGGGTACATGTGCAGAACATGCAGCTTTGCTATATAGGTATATATATGCCATTGTGGTTTGCTGCATCCATCACCTCATCATCTGTATTAGGTATTTCTCCTAATTCTATCCCCCTCCTAGCCCCCACCCCACTGCTATCCCTCCCCTAACCCCCCACCCTCCAACAGGCCCTGGTGTGTGATGTTCCCTTTCCTGTGTCCATGTGTTCTCATTGTTCAACACCCACTTATGAGTGAGAACATGTGGTGTTTGGTTTTCTGTTCTCGTGTCAGTTTGTTGAGAATGATGGTTTCCGGATTCATCCATGTCCCTGCAAAGAAAATGAATGCATCCTTTTTTATGGCTGCATAGCATTCCATGGTGTATATGTGCCACATATTCTTTATCCAGTCTATCATTGATGGGCATTTGGGTTGGTTCCACGTCTTTGCTATTGTGGACAGTGCCTCAATAAACATACGTGTACATGTGTCTTTATAATTGAATGATTTATAATTGAATGATTTGGGTATATGCCCAGTAATGGGATTGCTGGGTGAAATATAATTTCATTTCTAGATCCTTGAGGAATTGCCACACTGTCTTCCACAATGGTTGAACTAATTTACACTCCCACCAACAGTGCTGGGGAGAATCTCACTCATCTGGACTGCCTGGATCCCTCGGAGCCAGTAGGGGGAAAGACTAAGTCTGCTGCTACATGGAGAATGTGGCTGCCCATTCTCCCAGGAGCTCTTTCCCAGGGATATCAGAGGCCCTGGTGGCATGGACTCACAAGGGGGAATCTCATGATCCATGGGTTGCACAGATCTGTGGAAAAAGTATGGTTTCACAGACAGGGTAGCATGATCACTCACTGCCTCCCTTGGCTGGTGGTGGGAGCTCCTCTTTCTCCATGTGGCTCCCATGTGTGCTGTCACACCACCCTACATTTCCTCACACCAACCACCTAGTCAGTTCAAATGAGATAACCTGGATACCTCTGTTGCCGATGCAGGATTCACTTGCCATTTTTGTTCTTCTCTGTGGGGGCCTTCAACCACAGCTATTTCTAGTGGGCCATCTCTGTCCCTTGATTTTTTTTTTAATTTTGTCTTTGTGGTGTATCACATTTATTGACGTGCATATGTTAAACCAACCTTGCATCCCTGGTAAGAAACCCATTTGGTCATGGTGGATTATCTTTTTGTTATGCTGTTGGATTCAGTTAGTTAGAATTTTGTTGAAAATTTTTGCAACTATGTTCATCCGAGTTATTGGTCTGTAGATTTCTTTTTTTTGTTGTTATATTCTTTCCTGGTATGGGTATTAGGATAATACTAGTTTCATAGAATGGTTTAGGGAGGATTCTCTCTTCCTCTATCTTTTGGAATAATTTCAGTAG
Organism: Cebus imitator; assembly: GCF_001604975.1. Classification (NCBI taxonomy): domain Eukaryota; kingdom Metazoa; phylum Chordata; class Mammalia; order Primates; family Cebidae; genus Cebus; species Cebus imitator. The sequence continues at coordinate 291,319 of NW_016108092.1, read as the reverse complement.
GATTAGTACCAATTCTTCTTTGAATGTCTGATAGTATTCAGCTGTGAATCTGTCTGGTCCAGGATATTTTTTTGTTGGCATTTTTTTTTATTACTGTTTCAATCTCGCTACATCTCATTTGCCTGTTCAGAGATTTTATTTCTTCCTGGTTTAACCTTAGTATGGTTGTATATCTCCAAGAATTTATCCATCTCCTCTAGGTTTTCTAGTTTGTACATACAAAGGTGTTCATAGTTGCCTTGAAAAATCTTTTGTATTTCTGTGGTATCCGTTGTAATATCTTCCATTTTGTTTCTAATTGACATAATTTGGATCTTCTCTCTTCTTTTCTTGGTTAATCTCACTAATGATCTATCAATTTTGTTTATCTTTTCAAAGAGCTAGCTTTTTGTTTTATTTATCTTTTGTATTTTTTTGTTTCAATTTCACTTAGTTCTGCTCTGATCTTTGTTATTTACTTTTCTCTGTTAGGTTTGGGATTTGTTTGTTCTTGTTTCTCTAGTTCCTTGAGGGGTGATCTTAGATTGTCTATTTGTTCTCTTTCAGACTTTTTGATGTAGGCATTTAATGCTGTGAACTTTCCTCTTAGTGGTGCTTTTGCTGTATCCCAGAGGTTTTGATAGGTTTTGTCACTATTTTCATTCGGCTCAAGGAATTTCTAAGTTTCCATCTTGATTTCATTGTTTACCCTAAGATTATTCAGGAGGAGGTTATTTAATTTTCATGTATATGTATAGTTTTGAGAGTTCCTTTAGAGTTAATTTCCAGTTTTACTCCATTGTGGTCTGAGAAAGTACTTGATATAATTTTGTTTTTCTTACTAAAGATTTGTTTTGTGGTCTACGATATGGTCTCTCTTACAGAATTTTCCATGTACTATTGAAAAGAATGCATATTCTGCAGTTGTTGGGTAAAATGTTCTGTAAATATCTATCCCTCTATAATTGTGTTGCCATCCATCTCATTTCTTGGGTCTGGTAGTAGTGATTTTATAAACTTGGGAGCTCCAGTATTAGGCACATATATAGGATTGTGATATTTTCCTGTTAGACTAATCCTTTTATCATTATATAATTTCCTTCTTTGTCTTTGATATATTGCTCAGTTCCCTGAATCCATTTCAGCACTAGATAAAGTTAAATACTTCTCCCATGATTTAGCATTTTAGGTTCCCCAGTAGTGATGTGTGTTTGGAAGCAGAGTTTTCATCCTATCACTTGTTGGGAACTCCCAGTTTTTTGGCCTTTCAAAGGGTCTGTGAATTCTTTCTGTTCTCTTAATATATTCCTGTGGTTGTTCTTGGAGCAAAAGTTCACAGCGTGAGTCTCTATATGCTCTTCTGTCAACCCAAGTGGGAGCTGTACATTAGTCCTGTCTCCTATCTGCCATTTTTCTGGCCCTCTTCTTTCATTTCTCATATTAGTTATTTGAGTCTTCTGTTTTCTTTCCTGGTATAGTTAAGGGTTTGTCATTTATTTTTATCTTAACAGAAACTCTTAGTTTTATTTTTTTATACTTTTTCTACTTTCCATTTAGTTTATTTCTATTCTAATTTTTGTTATTTTCTTCCTTCTACTAACTCTGGGCTTTCATTTTATTTTTCTGGTTCATTGAAGTATGAAGTTAGATCGTTGATTTGATGTCTTTATTCTTTTTTAATGTAGGCATTTATTATTAAGAATTCTCCTCTCACTACTTATTTTACTGCATTCCAAAAGTTTTGGTATGTTGTATTTTTATTTGTCTCAAGATATTTTGTAATTTTCCTTATGATTTCTTCTTTGACACATTGGCTGTTCAATAGTGTATTGATTAGTTTGCACATATTTTTGAATTTTCCAGTTTTTTTTCTATTGATTACTATTTTTATTCCATTGTGGTCGGAAAACATCCTTGGTATAATTTTAATTTTGTTACCTTTATTAAAAGTTGTTTTGTGGCCTAACATGAAATCCATTTTAAAGAATGTTCTATGTGTTCTTGAAAATAATATGCGTTCTGTTGTTGTTGAGTAGAGCATTTTGCATATGTCTGTTAGGTCCAGTTGGTCTATGGTGTTGTTCAAATCCTCTATTTCCCAATTGATCTTCTGTGTGTTTGTTCTATCTGTTATTGCAAATGGGCTGTTGAAATCTCCTAGTATTATTGTATTACTACTATTTCTCTCATCAGTTATGTCAATCTTTGTTTCTTCTTATATTTAGCTACTCTGCTGTTAGGTGTGTGTACAATTGTGTATAAATTTATATCTTCCTGGTGAATTGACACTTTTCTTATTATATAATGTTTTTCTTTGTTTCTTATTATAGTTTTGGGCTTAGTCTATTTTGTCTGATATAAGTATAGACAACCCAGCTCCTATAGATATATTAGTTTTGGTTAACCTGGAGATTACATAAAATATATTACAATGATAATAATCTATTTTAAACTGATAACAATTTAACTTCAACTACACATAAAACTCTATTTATTTATCTTCCCCCTCCACTTTACATTATCAATGTTATAAAATATATCTTTATATTTGTATCCATTAACATAGTTTTATAATTATAGTTATTGCTTAGGCTCTTATATTTTAAAGTTCTATATCTGGATCAACAGTAATTTATGTACCATCATTACATTATTATAGGATTCTGTACTGATGTATTTATTTACCTTCACATAACTTTATATTTTTGTATGTTTTTGTATTGATGTTTAGTGTCCTCTTGTTTCAATTTGTACAATTCCCTTTAGCATTTCTTATGAAGCAGGTCTGATGGTGAACTGCCCTCAGCTTTGTTTAACTGAAAGTGATTTTCCCCCTCATTTTTGAAAAATTTTGTCAGATTTAGTATTTTTGGTTGACATGTTTTTTGTTTTTTGTTTTTTTTTAATTTCCGCACCTTAAATATATCATCTTCATCTCTTCTGGCCTGTAACAATTCTGCTGAGAAGTCTGCTGACAATCTTATGGGTGCTTCCTTGCACATGACAAGTTGCTTTTCTTTTGCTGCTTTAAAGATTATTTCTTTGTCTTTGTCTTTTGACAGTTTGATTATATTGTTTTTCAGTGTGGATCTCTTTGGATTCATCATAGTTGCAGTCTTTTGAGCTTCTTGGATTTGGATGTCCATTTCCTTCCTCAGATTTACAAAGTTTTCAGTTATTAATTCTTCCAAGATGCTCTCTTCCCCTTTCTCTTTCTCTTCTACTTTTTACTTGCACTTTTTAAGGGATGAGCAGTTTGAGGCCGAGAGAGATTAGATCAATTTCCAAAGATACACAGTGATTATGTTGCAGAATTAAGTTCTGAATGAAAGACAATCTGAATCCTGGACTGTGCTTAGCATCTGTACCCCATATTGAAGCTAGCAGGCAAGGAGATGATGAAGAATCATACAATCTGAGGCCATTCAGTGCAGGAGCAAAAAGGGCTACATCACTGAGTCAAATAGGAAAAAGTCTTCTTTTCTACTTGGTACTGATTTACTTAGGAAAATTAACATATAGGTAATTTTAGAATGGTTTACATTAAAATGCACATTTTATATGTAAATATGCTTTTAAAAATTGAAAAAGGATAGGCTTTAGTTTAAAAAAAAAAAATATATATATATATATATATATATATATATATATATGAGAGGTGCTTTTTAGCCTAGCTCTCTATCACTATCTCACCTTATAACCTGAAGCAAGTCACATTGCCAGGAAGTGTTGACCTTGGATTTGAGCTTATGACTTCTCAGCCCTAATGCTCCTTTACAGGGCAGAAGCCATGTGGCATTAAGCTTTGCAACACTTACGTCATACTATAGCATGTGGTCTGGCACTTAACAAGCCCTGTATCAAAAAATGTAGATATTCGAAAGTTGGAAATAGTCCTCTGTAGGACTTAGGTGGTCCAACTCTTAAAGTATTTTCATGGCCGTAGTGGTGTTAGGAGCAGAGAGGATGGTGGAGTCCTCACAGATATTGGGGTAGAATAAGTCTTAGGAAAAAGGAAAAATGCAGAATGGGCAGAATGCCTGAAAGACAGGACCAGAGGACTGGTGAGAGAGCTATCCCTACTTGCTAAACTGGTGAATCTGGAAAGGGGACATTTGAATAAGGCTAGGAATCACTACAACTTCTTGCATATTTCTTTTTTTTCCCTCTCTTTCTTCTTTCTTTCCTTTCTAGTTTTCTTTCTTTCTTTCTTTTTCTATCCTGCTAATCACTACAGAGAAATAGATCCAGGGAGTTTACAAAAATATGAGGAAAAAAATAGGGGGAAAACAAAAATTACAAGATGTTCTCACAGTCAATCTTGCTGAGTTACACTCATTAATTTCCTTGCTAAAGGATGTCCTGAATCTCCATTATTCCAGTTATTTGTATACATTTAACATTCCTTACTTTTTATAATAACATTATAACATTAATAGAAATCAAAATGTACCTGTAGTCCCACTAGCTATATGAATCAAACAGGATGTCATAATCAGAGACAATCAGTTTTTGAGTCCTGATATTGCCATTCCCTGGCAGTCTGAAGCTGCTCAGCTTCACTAAGCTTCCGCTGTGTTCATCTGCAGAATGAGTATGACAATAATGCCAACCACCCAGGGATTTTGTAAGCATTAAATGAAATAATGTACATAGAAGTACCTCATAACTGTAATTTACTGAGTACTTTGATTATAATTACTTTTGTCTTTTATATTCTCTTCCCACTCTTGTCCATAAGCATATAGGACTTTCCCAGCTGTGACTGTTTTACACGGAAATTTATAACTTGTCCTTTGCTCTTATCATGGACTTGCTTGCTTGTTGCTATATCACCACTATCATCATTTTTAAGGTTGTAGGCCTTGTTAAGTGGATGTGCCAAAATGCATTAAATCATTTCCCCCACTGTTGAGAAGTGTATCTATTCATGAAACTTTACTATATAGACAACAAAACAGAGCATCTTTTAATGGTTTGTAATTTTTTGAACATCAACAGGACATTTAAACTTAAAGTCTATAAGGGCTTAAGAAGTTTTTCTTCTGAATGTATAAATGGCCAACATCAGGATTGGTGCCAATAAGGCTTTCACGAACGAGAGCTGCTCTGCCACAAAGACAGTACTGAAGGGCCCATAAATTGTGGTTTGTGCCCCTGCAAAGACAGGAAACAAAGAGTGCAGGGCCTGGGCAATGATTCTTAAGTGTGACTGTGGGAGGTACTATGCATATTGCTGGGAGCAATTATTTGGGAATTGGAATAGATGCAAACACAACTTTCAAGCACCACAAGCTAAAGTCCTTGCCCAAAGAGGTTACTAGTTCAAATCTTCTAATTTGATGTGGGAACAAAGAACAAAGCTGCCCAGGCTTCCAGTCACAAAGAGCCTGGACATGGAATTAGTGCCACTAGAGGTCTTGCTAGGAGACAGGTCTGGAGCAGGTCAGAGTTGGAAAAGTAATCAGAAGGAAAAGAGGCCAAAGCCAAACACCAGTCAGGTGGAAGGAAAGATTAGGAGAGTAGAGACAGTTAGGTAAAGCAAGAGAAATCATAATCTAACCCTTGGGGAAGAAGCTTCTTCAAAGCTGCCTCGTTAGGAAAGACCAGGTGGAGTGGAGAGAAATGGCCTCTCCTTTTAATGACAAAAAAAAAGACAGATGATAACTGGCTTCATGAACAGGAAGTGGCCCCAGAGGGCACAGATGCTAACCATCATATAAACCCAGGGAGAAGCCAGACTCCCTCCACTATGACACATGAAAGAGGTGATGGGGGTGGATGCAATCACAAACTAATTTGACAGTGTCATCTCCCTGCTTAAGATCCTGCAAATGTTCCCTTTTGCTTCTAGGACAAAATCTGATTCCATGATATGGCTTACAAGGCCCTGAATGTTCTGACTCCTGCCAACCTTGTCAGCCTCATGTCTTCTCACCACTCGTTGTTCTAGTTCAAAGCTTGTCCTCTCAGTTCCTTGAGTGAATTTTGTTTTATTTCACTTTCAAATCTTCTTACATCCTATTCCTTCTGCTTGCAACACTCTCCCTTCCCACTTTCCTCACCGAGCTAATTCCTATTCATCATTAGGGTCTCAATTTAAATGTCACTTTTTCCTGGAAATATATATAACATCCACTCCTTGGCATTCTGTGTATACTCTGTAGTGACACTTTCCACACTCTTTAGTAATTGTTTACTTTCCTGTCTCTGCATAATCTGTAAGCTCAAATTAACCTGATACTACATCTTTCTTGCTCATCACTAACTCCCTAGTGTCTGGCATAGAGTAGGTACTTGATAAATATTTTTATAAATATTTAATAAAATAATAAATAGATGCAAGCAAATGGACCAATTACTTTTAGTTAATTCACCACTTACTGAGTGCATAGTCTATAGCAAACTTTGTTCTAAAAGTAGTTAACAAGACAGCATGGTCCCTTTTCCTATTTCATCCCACTGCCTAGTCTACTGGGAGCATAGACAGGCACAAAAACAATCCAAATATAAGTAATAATTCAAGAGAGATGCAGAGTGCTCTTAGTGAAGGGAGGGGGGTAGTCATGCCAAAGAGAAAGAAAGAGGAAGACTCCATGAAGAGGAAAGGATTAGAGTTTGGCCTTGAAGGTCCAGTAATGGTTTCTTAGACACAGAAGGGTGAGGAAGTGTATTTCTGGCAAAGTCGTGGAACCAGGAACTAATTGGAAGATGTTTGGTGGAGAGAAGGAAGGCTGGGTGGCCACTGTTAGAGATACGGACTTGGGCTGTGAGATGAGAATGGAAAGTAGACAGTGGCCAGGTCACAGAGGGTCATACTTGCCAAGCTGAAGAAAATGGACTTTAGCCCATAGTCGATGGGGAGATATATATCGTGTTTGAGTACAGAAGTCACAGGATAAGAGCTGTTCTGTGTTTATGGGCAAACTGCCAGAGCACAACAGCCTTCATGATTGGGGAATCCTCATTTTGTAAGCACCAAGCCTGGGAGAAAATTTTCTAAGAAAAACCTGCATTTTATCATTTATAGTATAAAACTGTATAAATGTTTATCAAATTACAGAGGCATAGAAAGAATGTTGGCTAAATCCTGGAATAATCAAATGAAATGGGCTCATTTGGGGCTAAACTTATCATATACAATTATCTGGCATAGACCAACTAAACAGAAGGGCTGCAATATAGGCACAAGTGAGAGCTACAAAATGGGTGCAGTGGAAAGGACCAAGGACAGGAAGACAGGTTAGGGTTCTAACTCCAGCTCTGCCTCTGACTTGCTGTGCAACCTTAAGCAAATTCCTTCTTCCCCTTAGGCCTCTGTTTTCTCTGCTAAGCCCTTTTCATTCTAATGTTGTACAGTCTGATGGGAATCTCAGAGTTTAATTTCAGAAGATGTCCCATCCCAAGGCTGCTGGTAGCCTTTGTGAAAATAAAAGAAGTGTCCCTCCCTCTAGACATTTAACTTATTTTAGTTAAACAACTTCTCTAAGAAATATATAAATGTTTTCTATCTACTAAGTGAGGGGCATCCCCTAGGGCTGTATAATACACAACCTACACAATTGTCTGGCAACGCTAGAATCATACAGTACTCATGTTCGAAAATAGAAGCTGGGAAAGTCATTGGACTGGCCCAGTGAGACACATATTACTGTTTTAGGACCAATAAGGAAGAATGTGCCTTTGAGGTGAGCAAAGTAGATTATAAAAAGCCTGTCATAAGCAAGATTAACAATGACTCCCACCAACAGGGCGATGGTGGCAGTTCTGCAGCCATCCCTTCTCCATCCACCATGCAAAATTTCTGAAAATGACTTTAGCCCGAGACTTAAAAGCGGATGTGTGGCTGTGGGCATGAGGATGAGGATTAGTTGAATAACACAGTTTATTTCGTGGCAGAAAAAGGATGTCTTTCTGGCTGGCCCCTATGCAGATGATGACAGCTTTTCGAGCATGTCCTCTCAAGCAAGATTTTCTCAAACTCATTTCAAAAGGAGCCTTACACTGTGAGGACTATCTCAGACCCTTCAGACACCCAGATACACAGAGAAACAGCAGACTTGGCATGTAAGTCTACTGAATATTTTAAAGGACTGGTGTTTCTTCCTCCACAGAATAAACCTTTGTAGCACATGATGAGTACATTTATCTGGGACTGACTTATCCACCAGTAACTAAAACATGAAATTAGCTAGTCCTTAAAGGCAATTTTGTCCTTCTCTGCCTGATGTTTTAATAAATCATCCCAATCAAGGTTGGCAGGCATTGGGGGAAAGTACCACATTTGCTTTTCATATTTTCACATTCTGTATGAACAATCGTTTTCCATTCAGGATCTGTGATGATCCCCTTGAGACCATTTGCATGATCTTGTGATTTCTAGTTTCTGGGGGAATGGCCATGTATTTGCCTTGGCAGACTTTAGAAAGAAAACTTTCTTTCCTTTTTTCGTTTCAAAATGTAAAATCCTGGAAATGTTTTAGGAACAGAACTCTGACCAAGACAATGTTTCCACTGTAATAGAACGTAACAGGAAAGGTTCTCATGAGCAGAATCCTTCTCCTTCCCTAGCCATATATTTTTTAAAAGAGTGAAAGAGACTTTATGTGATAGGATGTATTTTCATCAATCTCTCATGGTGCCATATGTATGAAACACGTTCCTCTTGTGTTGACACCCTAGAAGTCCCAGAAGATGCTATTTCTTTCTGCCAAATAGTAAACTTACATGCGTCTAGGAGAAAGAAGAGCTTAGATAAGATGTAAATGGTCCCCGATGTGAGAGAAGCCACAGCTAATGGTCCAGCAATGGTCAATAATGGTGATGGTGACAGTCATGCTAAGGTCTAAGGTCAGAGGAATCTTTCTCCTGGGCTGAACAGGGGGGAAGGAGGACCTATAAGGTGTGAACAGTAGCAATCTACTTACAAAGATAAACGATATGCAATCTGGCCCAGGGCTCCCAATGCTAGGGTAGCCATGGGTCTCTACTAATCACCCCATTCTGCAATGGAAGTGGTGCTCCTCAGGATTTTAAAAACCAATAAGATATGAAAATCACACACCCCATTTAGGTTTTTGTTCTTCCTAGGTAGGCATTGCATTAGCTGAATCCAAATTTCCTCATTAGGTATTTGTATTTTCTTCAAATTCTTATGCTGTAAAAAACAAAACAAAAAAAGTGAGCACCCCTGACACCAGGATCTGGAAATGAAGCAGCACATTAATAACTATCATGATCTTAGAGATCATTTTTAAAAATTTTAAAATAATTGCTAAATTTGTTGTGATGTCTTCAATAATAATTTAATGAATCAAGCCACCAGTTATCTCATTTGATAGCTATTTCCACATTTCACCTGAAAAAGTAAGCCATGAGGAAGTTCAAAATCTTGCTGTTACCCTATATTTTTTGCTTTTCCAAAAACATTAACTCTTTGTGATTCCTTTAACAGAAATGAAGAGAATAAAATTAGCTTTGACATTTTATTACGAAGTTAAGATATTAAAGGAAAATGCCAGAGTGCCTATTCTGGTGAGAAGGAGAGATGAAGAGAGAGAAAGAGAGAGAAGGATGAATCTTTGAACTTTGGAGCCTCAGCTTTTTACCTGTAAAATGAAGCTGTTAACACAGGTGAATGATGGTGATTAAAACCAATGTATGGTACCTCTTCTTAGTGGCAGCCTGATTCACGACACCAGCTCCGAAGGAACTAATTAAAACAAAAATAGTACAAGACTGACTAATGATCATCCCAGTCATTTTTTGAGGACCTACTATGAGTCACAAGCTGGACTGGGTATACATGATCAAGCCCTCTAAAGTCCTTTACAGACCAGATGAAAAATATATAAACCAATTAATACATTCTCTGATTGATGCTTCACAGTAACCCCATGAAGTAGATATTATTATTTTACCCGATTTATGGATAAGGAAAGTAAGGCTGAGGCGGGTCAAGTAATTGGTTGGCCCAAGGTCACAATTTAGTAAATAGAAAAGCTGTGCTTTTAACCCAAGACCATGGAATGCCAGATTATCTGCTTTTCCCAGAATGGGTATGATTAAAATTTTTCAATGGTGTCATAGAATCAGAAATATCACAACTGGAAGAGATGTCAAGAAATTACCTAACTCACCCATTTCTTTCCACAAGTGAGAAAATTGAAGTTCGAATTGAATAAGTGATTTGACCTCAGTCACATAGAAAATGATTGGCAGAGCTGGAAAAAGAATATAAGTTTGCAGTTACAGGAGGGATGTTCCCTAGGAGAGCAGCTCTCCTCCCTAAGACCACACTGTTCAGAAGAGAAAAAGGAGGGAACTAGCAGCCTAGGCTCCTGCCACCTGGCTCAGGACCTGTCCTCTTCTAGCAGTGGTTCTTGACCTGCGAACTGTGAACTTGGATTGGAAAAAAGTTACGTTGTTAATTTCACCTAATTAATGAATATAGGTAATAAACCACAACAGTATTAGCAGTATTTTTGACATGTTATCAAGAGAAATTATACATATTTTCAGATCACATTAGAGTTGTTGAACATATCTCAAAATGTCATTTATACTCATTACTCTGAAATTATAGTACTTGTTCATAACAAAGAGTACATATGTTACTGTATTATAAATTTGTTTGCAAAAACATTTTATACCTATATTTCAATATTATTGGTGTCTTTTGTAATCTCATTTATTTTATTATATTCATTTAAAGATCATTTCTGTTATAGCCCTATAGGTTTCACCAGACCACCAAGGGGTCCAGGGTATCAATACAGGTTAAGACTACCTGCACATAGTAAACAGTGCTCTTATTTGGACAAGGCTAACCTGTAGGTTGGAGGACAACAGCAAAATCCTGTCTCACCAATAAATGACATTATCTTCTAAATCTCCAAATGTGTGTCTAGTGACATGCCCCAAAAAAGACCTGAAAATCAGTTCTTCCCATGATTAGATTTCAACTTTACTCCCTTTCCTAACTAAACACAGAAGAAGGGTCGTGATGAGCCAAGAACAGCTGAGGGACAAAGAAAGACCTTTCCCCAGCTACAAATACTTTTGGAAGGCACAGAGCTGGCTTTTCATCCTCAGATCACAACCTCACCAACAAGCAACAGAGTATATGTCCTCATGCCAAAGGTTCTGGAACACACAATCGCTGGGATCACAGAAGGGAAAAATGGACTGAAGTAATTCTAAGGATTTCTCACTTGAGAGCACAGAAAATGAGCAACAAAGTAATTATGGGACATATCATTGAAAGGTCTCTCTGGAGTTAACCCTGATTCTCAAGGCAGTCTAATGCTAAAGACGGCCAGAATATACCTGTAAATACTCAACTGCTGGTGCAATTATGAGAGCTAGCTGACCATCTCTCATTTGGGGAAACAACTGCCTAATTGCATCCTTAACTAAGTATTTGCAGATATTGTCAATACATGCAAAAGAGAAGGTCACTAAGAGCCATGACCATGAACCTCATTATCACATTATGAAATCCTTCTACAGCAACAGAGAGGAGATCCGGAAGCCAGAAGCTTTCCTGTGGATCAGTCATCCTGGTTGGACAGAGAGGAATGAAATAAGATAGGAAAAGAGAACAAACTGTGTTATTCTCCAAGGGTCTGAACCAGGCTTTTGGAATGGTCAGCCTCAATCAGGCTCATTTAACTGCAAGAGAATTGGCCCCACAGCATCAAATGAGGAATGAGACAGGGAGGGCAGCTGGCTCCCCTATTCTCAGACCTGGCATGATTCAATACTGGTTCAACACTTGTTAAAGTTGGTCAGACCCTCCAGAGCAACCCTGCCTTCATTAACGATGCATCACATTGAAATGTGGCCATTGCTCTGAATTGCTATATCTGCTCAAAGAGCTGACTGAAAATATAACTTTTTAAAAAACAACTGCAAAGCCAAAGATTTGGCTATAAAAGGCTTCTCTTCTCTTTTATAATCATCAAAGGAATTAGGGAAGGGTTTCACTTGTCCATGTCTCTCAGTACCATGATCAAACTCACCTGTTGGTCAGACAGCTGCTTCCTGTTCAACCTGACAAATCAGAGACTTGAGAAATGCCAGAGGTGGGAGGGCCTTTGGAGAGCACGAAGGCCCATGCCTCATGTATTTTTCAGATGAGAAAGTAGAGGGAGAGAAGAGGCTTGTTTGAGGTCACACAGAAAGTTAGGGAGAGAACTGAGACAAGAATCTAGGCCTCCTGGGGCAGTGGCCAGGATACCACCTGATTGCCAATTGCTACCTAATATGAAATGCACATAGATGACCCCTGAAAGTAAATAATATGTGTGAAATAACTTTGACAGAGCCAAGACAAGTCACTTCTGGCCTCCTCCCCGTCCTAAACCTGTCCCAAGGAACATTCAGCTGCTCCTCAATTCTGATTAATATCTGAAAGATAGAATTCCCTGTACCTGTGTTGTCCCCAAGATTTCCTAAAGAGAATGGTACTGGAAAAATGAATAAATTAGTGATGACTGGAGATGGCAGAATCTTGTGGCAGGCAAAGCCATAAAAATAGAGAACAACCTTTTCTAGGTATAAATATTAAACTCCTCTGGGAATTTATCTGAAGGAAAAGTGTTTCTGTAACACTGAGTTAAAACCTAATTATATTATTTGGAGCTATGTAAGTGTGGACTAAGAAATAACACATAAAATAAAATGGCACTTTATGAGGAAGACTCATCCTGTATTTCAGGTATTTTCTCACTCTGAAATTTGTTATTTAATATGGACACTTTTTGCCACAAAATTGCTAGAGTTTATTCAATATCTTTTATGTGCTTTACAAGGTCATTAGAGAATTTATTTGCTCTTTCCCTTACAGATTGGAAGGTGGGCAGTGATATATGAGGTTTCACATTTTATTTATTCACCAAACTGTTCCAGATGTGATCCCATCATTTATCCACTGACACATCAAACCTGCTGGGTGCCCTGCACACTGACCTCCTCCCAACGTTTGCTTTCATGCTCTTAAAGTTATAGCAGGGCTCACTTCGATGGGAAGACAAGAGAATTGCTATCTGGGGACAGATAGTGGCAAGAGGGAGATGATCAAACTTCAGTAATAAAAAATTTAATTGCTTGGCTACAATTTGGAAACAATATCCAGGTGGAAAAGTGACCCAATACCTTTACTCTAAACCATTGCTTCCTGCTTGCCATCCACACAGGCTGCATGCCTCAGATTTGGAATGTGCAAAATCTGAATAAATGGAATCGAGCAGGTACTAAATCATTTCCCCCTTCTCCAAGTGATTTGTCACCATAATAAGCATTCTGAGGGTGATAGACCTTTTATTACTATACACTGTTAAGCAGGAAGGAGGCTGCAATGTATTCCTGGCACTCTTTAGGAAAAATATTTACCCCATGCAGGTATTTTTTAATATTGATTTAACAGAAAGAGTTATATTTAAACCCAAGTGCTTATTTAGTACAAAATATGAAACATTGTTATGTTTGCATTGGAGAAGACAGTGGTGACTCATCCTATGACACCACAATCTCTGAGATGCAATCCACATTTTCCAAAACAACCTCTCAACATATTTTGGTAGGGGCAAAGAGACAAAGAATCTTCTCAAAAGAGGGCTTCTCATTTGGGAAGCCTCTTTATAATGTCAGTTTTATGTATATTATAGCACATGCTACCATCTAATATTTGAAAAGCATTTTATATCTTGCTTAATGATGTCATATGCTTTATCCTGTTTGATCCCTACAACAGCCTTATGAGGATTTCAGGGCTGATGTTATTAGTCCCATATTCCAGGGGAAAATACTGAGGCTCAGGGTGAAATGATAATGCAAAAGTGTATCATATATCTAGAATTGGCACTGTACCCAGGGTTTCCAACCTTAGTAAAAATAATTTAGCATATTGCATGAGACATAGCTGTACTAAAATATTATTCATTATTTATTTGAAATTCAAATTCAACTGTGAGTTCTGTATTTTATCTGGCTACTCTAACTGTAATGGGTCACCAAAATGAGAAGCCCTAAGAAGGGTCTTGCTCCCACCAAAAAATGAATATATGAGTTGGTTAGAAAAGTGTGGGTGACTGGCCCACAGTCCCATGGTAAGTAAATGGCAAAGTTGGAAATTCAGATCATTTATTTCACCTCTTAGCTGAGTACTGACACTTGGTACCAGAGGCAGGAGAATGGGCACATGCTGTGGTGTCATGGACATCAACATGCTCAGGCCAACTCAGGTGACAAACAGTTCTGTCAGGCCATTGAGTTCCTATGCTCATCTAAGGCAATGATCTAAGGGCCACTTTTGCCTGGAATCACCCGCACTTATCTACATCCAAGCTAACCCAACCTAACAACCACAGTACCAAAATGGATGGTTCTCTTAAAGTGGGCATAAGAAAATATGCTCAGTCTCACCCAAAAATACAGAAATGTACATCAAAACAATGCAATGCCATTTTCTGCTTATCACATTGGCAAAACACTATGCTGTATTATACCTGGTGTGGATAAAAGGAGAGATTAAAAAAAAGGACCTCTTGTATACTGTTAGTGAGAGTATAAATGGAGACCATTTTTCTGGAGATTGATTTGGCACTATCCATGGCAATGTAAAACTCACCTATCATTTGACACAGTATTTTCATAGATATGACAACAAAAGGACAAGCAACTAAGATAGCTAATTATATGTGTCAAGCTGAGTGGGCGAATGGATGCCCAGATAACTGTTTAAACATTATTTCTAGGTGTGTGTGTATGATATGATTTGGCTAAGTCCCCACCCAAATCTCATCTTAAACTGTAGTTCTGATAATCCCCACATGTCATGGAAGGGACCCAGTAGGAGGTAATTGAATCATGGGGGCAGGTTTTTCCCATGCTGTTCTCGTGATAATCAATAAGTCTCATGAGATCTGATGGTTCTATAAAGGGCAGCTCACCTGCACACGTTCTCTTGCCTGCTGCCATGTAAGATGTGCTTTTGCTCCACTTTTGCCTTCCACCATGGTTGTGAGGCCTCCCCCACCATGTAAAGTTGTGAGTCCATTAAACCTCTTTTTCTTTATAAATTACCCAGTCTCGGGTATGTCTTCATTAGCAGCGTGAGAACAGACTAATACAGTAAATTTATACTAGTAGAGTGGGGTGTTGCTGTAAAGATACCCGAAAATGTGGAAGTGACTTTGGAACTGGGTAATAGGCAGAGGTTAGAACAGTTAGGAGGCCTCAGAATAAGCTAAGAAAATATGGGAAAGTTTGGAACTCCCTAGAGACTTGTTGAATGGTTTGACAAAAATGCTGATAGTGATATGGACGATGCAATCCAGGCTGAGATGGAAATGAGGAGCTTGTTAAAAACAGGAGTAAAAGTCACTCTTGTTATGAAAACAGACATGACATTTTGCCTCTGCCCTAGAGATCTGTGGAACTTTGAACTTGAGAGAGATGATTTGGGGTATCTGGTGGAAGAAATTGCTAAGCTGCAAAGCATTCAAGAGGTAACAAAGCATAAATGTTTGGAAAATGTGCAGCCTGACAATGCAGTAGAAAAGGAAAACCCATTTTCTCCTTGTTAACATTAACAAGGAGACAAATGTTAATAATCAAGACAATGGGAAAATGTCTCCAGGGCATGTCAGAGACCTTCATGGTCCAGAAACCTAGAGGGAAAAATGATTTCATGGGCCAGGACAGTCCCTGCATGTGGAGGTTAGAGACTTAGTGCCCTGCATCACAGCCCACTGCAGCCATGGCTAAAAAAAAGCCAGGGTACAGCTCAGACGGTGGCTTCGGAGGGTGCAAGCCCCAAGCCTTGGCAGCTTCCACATAGTGTTGAGCCTGTAGGCATAGAATTGAGTCAAGAATTGAGGTTTGGGAACCTCCACCTAGATTTCAGAAGATACATGGAAATGCCTGGATGTCCAGACAGCAGTTTGCTGCAGGAATGGAGTCCTCATGGAGAACCTCTGCTAGGGCAGTGCAGAAGGTAAATACAGGGTAGGGGCTCCCACACAGAGTCCTCACTGGGACACTGCTCAGTTGAGTTGTGAAAAGAGGGTCACATTCCTCCAGACCTCAGAATGTTACAGCCACCAATAGCTTGCACCATGCACCTGAAAAAGTCACAGATACTCAATACCAACCCATGAAAGCAACTGAGAGGGGAGCCGTACTCTCCAAAGCCATGGGGTGGAGCTGCCCAAGGCCATGGGATCCCACCTCTTGCATCGGAGTGACCTGGATATGACACATGGAGTCAAAGGAGATCATTTTAGAGCTTTACAATTTGACTACCCCACTGAATTTTGGACTTGCATGGGGCCTATAGACCCTTTGTTTCAGTCAACTTCTCCTGTTTGGAATGGGAACATTTTACCCAATGCCTGTACCTCCATTGTATCTAGGAGGTAACTAGCTTGCTTTTAATTTTACAGTCTCATAGCTGGAAGGGACTTGCCTTGTCTCAGATGAGAGTTTGGACTGGGACTTTTGAGTTAACTCTGAAATGAGTTAAAACTTTGAGGTACTGTTGGGAAGGCATGATTGGTTTTGAAATGTGAGAATATGAGATTTGGGAGCATCCAGGGGTGGAAAGATATGGTTTGGCTGTGTCCCCACCCAAATCTCATCTTGACCTGTAGTTCCCATAATCCCTAAGTGTCCTGGGAGGAACCCAGTTAGAGTTAATTAAAATATGGGGACAGACGAGATCAGGCTGTTCTTCAAAACCAACAAGAACGAAGACACAACATATCAGAATCTCTGGGACACATTTAAAGTAGTCTCTAGAGGAAAATATATAGCAATAAATGCCCACATAAGAAGCATGGAAAGATCTAAAATCGACAACCTATCATCAAAATTGAAAGAGCTAGAGGAGCAAGACCAAAAAAACTCAAAACCTAGCAGAAGACAAGAAATAACTAAGATCAGAGCAGAACTGAAGGAGATAGAGACACAAAAAACCCTTCAAAAAAATCAATAAATCCAGGAGCTGGTTTTTTTAAAAGATCAACAAAATAGACAGACCACTAGCCAGATTAATAAAAAAGAAAAGAGAGAATAATCAAACAGATGCAATAAAAAATGATAAAGGGGATATCACCACAGATTCCACAGAAATTCAAACCATCATCAGAGATTATTACAAACAAGTCTATGCACATAAACTAGTAAACCTGGAAGAAATGGATAAATTCCTGGACACTTGCATCCTACCAAGCCTAAACCAGGAAGAAGTTGAAACCCTGAATGGACCAATAACAAGGTCTGATGTTGAGGCAGCAATTAAGAGCCTACCGCCCAAAAAAAGTCCAGGTCCAGACGGGTTCAAAGCCAAATTCTACCAGACATACAAAGAGGAGCTGGTACCATTCCTTCTGAAACTATTCCAAACAATTCAAAAAGAGGGAATCCTTCCCAAATCATTTTATGAGACCAACATCCTCCTGATACCAAAACCCAGCAGAGACTCAACAAGAAAAGAAAACTTCAGACCAATATCCATGATGAACATAGATGCAAAAATCTTCAATAAAATATTGGCAAACTGATTGTAACAAAACATCAAAAAGCTTATCCATAACAATCAAGTAGGATTCATCCCAGAGATGCAAGGATGGTTCAACGTACACAAGCCTATAAACATAATCCACCACATAAACAGAACCAAAGACAACAACCACATGATTATCTCAACAGAAGCAAAGAAGGCCTTCGACTCTCAATAAACTCTCAATAAACTAGTTATAGATGGAACATATCTCAAAATAATAAAAGCTGTTTATGACAAACACACAGCCAATATCATACTGAATGGGCAAAAACTGGAAGCATTCCCTTTGAAATCTGGCACTAAACAATGATGCCCTCTCTCACCACTCCTATTCAATATAGTATTGGAAGTTCTAGCCAGAGCAATGAGCCAAGAAAAAGAAATAAAGGGTATTCAATTAGGAAAGGAGGAAGCCAAATTGTCTCTATTTGCAGATGACATGATTGTATATTTAGAAGACCCCATCGTCTCAGCCCAAAATCTCCTGAAACTGATAAGCAACTTCAGCAAAGTCTCAGGATACAAAATCAATGTGGAGAAATCACAAGCATTTCTATACACCAATAACAGACTGAAAGAGAACCAAATCAAGAGGGAATTCCCATTCACAATTGCTACAAAGAGAATAAAATACCTAGGACTACAACTAACAAAGGATGTAAAGGACCTCTTCAAGAAGAACTACAAACCACTCTTCAAGGAAATAAGAGAGGACACAAACAGATGGAGAAACATTCTAAGCTCATGGTTAGGAAGAATCAATATCATGAATATGGTAATACTGCCCAAAGTAATTTACAGATTCAATGCTATCCCCATCAAGCTACCTAGGACCCTCTTCGCAGAACTGGAAAAAACCACCTTAAACTTCATATGGAACTAAAAGAGAGCCTGCATAGCCTAAGCAAAAAGAGCGAAGCTGGAGGCATCACACTACCTGACTTCAAATTATATTACAAGGCTACAATAATCAAAACAGCATGGAACTGGTACCAAAACAGACATATAGAGCAATGGAACAGAATAGAGGCCTCGGAGGCAATGCCACACATCTACAACCATCTGATTTTTGACAAACCTGACAAAAACAAGCAATGAGGAAAGGATTACCTGTTTAATAAATTGTGTTGGGATAACTGGCTAGCCATATGCAGAAAAGAGAAACTGGACTCCTTCCTGACACCTTACACTAAAATTAACTACAGATAGATTAAAGACTTAAACATAAGACCTAACACCATAAAAACCCTAAAAGAAAACCTAGGCAAAATCATTCAGGACATAGGCATAGGCTAGGACTTCATGACTAAAACACCAAAAGCATTGGCAACAAAAGCCAAAATAGACAAATGGGATCTAATTAAACTCCAGAGTTTCTGTACAGCAAAAGAAACAATCATTAGAGAGAGCCAGCAACCAACAAAATGAGAAAAAAATTTTGCAATCTACCCATCCGACAAAGGGCTAATATCCAAAATCTACAAAGAACTAAAACAAATTTACAAGAAAAAAACAAACCCATTCAAAAGTGGGCAAAGGACATGAACAGACACTTTTCAAAAGAAGACATATATGAAGCCAACAAACATAAGAAAAAATGCTCATCATCACCGGTCATTAGAGAAATGCAAATCAAAACCACACTGAGATACCATCTCATGCCAGTTAGAATGGTGAGCATTAAAAAATCTGGAAACAGCAGATGCTGGAGAGGATGTGGAGAAATAGGAACACTGTTACACTGTTGGTGGGAGTGTAAATTA
This sequence comes from Cebus imitator, assembly GCF_001604975.1. Classification (NCBI taxonomy): domain Eukaryota; kingdom Metazoa; phylum Chordata; class Mammalia; order Primates; family Cebidae; genus Cebus; species Cebus imitator. Next base: position 272,008 of record NW_016108092.1, on the reverse strand, counting down.
GTTCAACCATTGTGGAAGATGGTGTGGCGATTCCTCAAGGACCTAGAAATAGAAATTCCATTTGACCCAGCAATCCCATTACTGGGTATATATCTAAAGGATTACAAATTGTTCTATTTTAAAGACACATGCACACATATATTCATAGTGGCACTGTTTACAATAGCAAAGACCTGGAACTATGCCCAAATGCCCATCAATGGTAGACTAGACAAGGAAAATGTGGCACATATACACCATGGAATACAATGCAGCCATAAAAAACGATGAGTTAATGTCCTTTGTAGGGACACGGATGAATCTGGAAACCATCACTCACAGCAAACTGATACAAGAACAGAAAATCAAACACCACATGTTCTCACTCATAGGTGGATGTTGAACAATGAGAACACATGGACACAGGGAGGGTAGCATCACAAACTGGGGTCTCTTGGGGGGGACTAGGGGAGGAACAGTGCAGACTAGGGAGGTTGGGGAGGGATAACACGGGGAGAAATGCCAGATATAGGTGACAGGAGGATGGAGGCACTAAACCACATTGCCATGTATGTACCTATGCAACAATTCTGCTTGCTCTGTACATGTACCCCAGAATCTAAAGTACAATAAAAAATATATAAGAAAAATATTTCAGAGTGTCCCCAAAAGTTGTCCAGCCAAGCTGCACTGAAGTTGCTGGGGGCCTGTGTCCATCTCAGGGCTGTTGTGAGAATTACATGCAGCCATGAAGAGATAGTCT
>NW_016108092.1:263737-271161 GCF_001604975.1 Cebus imitator | reverse complement strand
TTAATTATTTTTATCCATGCCACTCATGCTATTGGCAAGATAAATCAAACTTTCAACTTTAGAAGATCAAAGTTGGTAGCATCAAGGAATACATCACCATGCTGTTAAACCCAGAGTGATGTACATCCCTCTCAGATAGCAGGTACCAGATTCTGAAAGGGTTTTATCTGCTCAGAGCCTGGGACTTTTGATACATTTGATAACTGGCAAAACCAGATGCATGTGACCAGCCTCCTTTGCCCTCTAGCCAATTTTGAGACCCATCTCACTTGAAACAGGTGAATGATGATGCAATGGCTCAAGGGCAAACTGAATCAGATGGTATTACCAATGATGAAATACATGTTTAGCAAGTGACACTCTGGGATACAGAAAGGATGATTCTCTAAAGGAAAATTGCAGGACCTGGATATAAGTGATCAATCTAGAACCCAGGTATAAGTGACCAATTCAATGTAGACAAAGGCCAGAAAGCCTTTTGCAATGCCAACCTGTCTCCTACCTTCAATAATGCCCCCTTATTGTCAGCTTTGTTTCCAAGTACAAGATATTGCAATACCCAGATGGGAGATAATGGTGGCCCCCAACTCAGGCAGCCAGCTATAGGAGCTAATGGGAGAGAAGCAATATGAGAACTATTATGAGAATCGCAATACAGGTCATCAGTCCACTGTCCACATTGTCAAAATTCAAATGGTTCTGAGTATGTAACATTTCTTCTTAACTAATTCTGTAGCAAAACCTGACTTGATCTGGCAAAGGGGTGATATTTATAGTCTTTGTTTATTCTTCATAATGTGAATATTCCTACCTATTCCTGCAGAAACATCATTTGTTTGATTAGGAGCTGCTGCCCTCGTAGTATGTAATATACAATATATGTACTTTATTGCCTTTTTAAAATTTGAAATTTGTAAAGCTCTGAACCACACCTGGCTCCAAGACTTTCAGGTAAGGGATAGTGGACATGTAGAGTATAGTGATTTAAAAGGTGGCCTCTGAAGCCAGACCTTCTGCCTCTTGTCTCAGCTTTACCACCTAATAGCTGTGTGGCCTCTGGTAAGTTAATTTACCTCTCTAAACTCTGATGAAATAGTGGAACCTAGTTCTTAGGGGTATAAAAATTGAGTAAGGGAATAAACATAAAGTGCTTGATATTAAGAATAATGATCTGGGGACAACTGACATAAACCTGGACTCCCCAGGAAGCCAGGCTCCTACACCCTAGGATATATCAGCCATCACCAAAGAAGTGAGCTTAGGGACTCTGACAATGCTGGTTTCTGAAAGAGAGTAAAAGGAAACATTTATTGATAAAACTAAACCTCACTGCCATCACTTAGGGTCCCAATGTTTGAAAGCTGACCTGTTCTTTCAAATCTAGACTTGACTCTGCTATCAACTTACATTGTGAGCTTGAGCAAGTGACTCACCCTCTCTGGACCTTTGGATCATGAACGAATAAATTAGATGATTTCCAAAGGCCATCCAGCTGGAACACATTGATTCCAATAGGAACATACAGCAGAAGAACAACTCTTATTGGGGATTTGAAAACCTCTCGCTTGCTAATTCCTGGGGCCTAAGGAAACACAATTCTTGTTTTCATAACCCTGAGTTATGTCCAGGGCCAGGCCAGAGCAGCAGATGGACAGACTTGACTCCTAGTCATTTGTAATTGATCAGGACACACTGTAATGAAGTAATTTTCTTGTCTTCATTCTCCATGTCAGCAGGGGCTTGTCTGCCACGTAGGAAGGGTGACAGAGTAATCTGAGCTGCTGCTGAAAACCTGCTTTTTCTCCACAGTTATTTAGCCTGCCACGAGCTGTGGCAGACAGTGGGAAAGAGTCCAGACAAGCAGGGGAATTTGGCTGCTTTCAAAATATCATAAAAGAACTTTAAAAATTGAACTGATTTATGCTTTGTAATGCTTTCAATAATGTGTAAATGAAGTTAGACTTTGAATCTGAATTTAAGGAAAAATTGTATGTCACCAGACCTGAAAGGGCCACAGGAAAATCTCATTGTATGATAACAATCCCTCTGCTGTACCAAGAATTACACTTTGCATAAATAATGAGTCCTGGGGTAGAATGTGTAACATGCATTACTTTTCAGCATCAAAGAATGCTCAAAATTACCTGGAGGTCTGAAAACTCTTCTGGGGCTTATGAATTCCTGGGCTCAGGCAAAGGCCTTACCACTGTAATTCTGGTTTACAAGCTCTCCAAACTCAAACTGCTGCTATGGAAACTTGACACACACCTCAACCTTCTCAACTGAGATATGGGCATCATAGGCCCATAATTTGCCCCAACCCAGACTCTGGATTAAGAAATAAACCACAGTCTCAGTAGGGACCTATGTGTCTACCCAGGACACTCTCCACCCAGGGACACTGTGCCAAAGGTCAAGTTGTGTGACTCAGAGTAGCTGAGGCCCTAGAATGCCTCTCACACATATATTCTCTGAGCCAGTGGCCCATATTTTCCCCCTAAGGTTTTATTGTCCTGCATTTTTTTTAACTTCAGAAAATTTTACAATAGCTAGATTTGGGACAAACAAAATAAACACAACTCCAGCAAAACCATTTTCATATGGTATTGAAACAAAGACTTACGGACGAAAAGTGCAACACAGACCTGGATGTTGTAGCCCATTTGCTGGTATAACCCTCTCTGCCCATTGGGAACAGCTGGAAAAGCTATCCTGAAACCCAGAGGGACTGAGTTGGTCATAAAAATCCAGTTAATTTGTCTTCAGTCTGATTTGAGGTCAGTATAACAAACATCTCTGGGAGCATCATGCTGCTGCCTACCAAAATCTTCTGTTGGTCTTATGGCAACTTGCTAGTGGAGTCTGCTCAGCATATCAAAAGACAAAGGGAATTTGACACTTGCATTACTAAAAGCTTTTTCTAGAAGTAAGCATGATGGCTAGTTCTGAAGAGTACTAGATATTCCTTCACACCTGAAATATTGTAAGTGAAAAATTTTGTATAGTATCAAGTACTACATGATATAGAGATGTCATGCGGAAGTTCTGAAATTGTACAGTTTATTCCAGTTGGGCCACATCATGAAGCTAGAGAGGTATGTTGGGTGCAGCATGAATCAGGACAGAGGAAAGCAGCGAAAAGGTGCAGCAGCCAGAGGAATGGGCCTTCGCAGTGGGACGGGGACACCTGGGCTCAGGCTCAAGACATGGGAAGTGTGGCTTTGCCTTGGCTGGGGCCAGTGGCAGATTAATAATTTTGTGTTACAGTAAGGATTAGGGCTCAGATTATTACCACAAACATACTAGTGAGGCAGGCCTGGCAAAGAGAAGACCAAATGGGGCAAGCTCTTGTCAAAGAGTCCATGCCTGGAACCCCAGACCCATAACAATATTCTGGGGCTAACCCAAATCACCTGAGGCCCTGAAGCCCCAGTCTCATGACCAATGATCTATTTTTATGCACAAAGATTGTAGTCCCACTTACAGCCAACTCATCCAGTGCTAGAATGGCGATTATTAGTATCATACAAGCCTGGCATAAATACACAACTTGTGCTTTTCAAAGCATGTCTTCATCAATAAATTCATTTGCCTTCACTCAAAAACATTTTAGGCAAGCAAGGCGGTTGTTAATCTTCAACTGCATAGAAACAGAAGGTCTTACCTAAGGTCATCCACCCACCGAAGGACAGAGGAAAGTGGCTTATCCTCTGATCTCAGGGTTTTCACCGGTCTCATACCCTTTTTAAAGACTGACCTCTGCAAATTTAGCCAGGTTTCAACTGGGGAATAGCTCATTTCCATAGGGCCTCCACGTTCTGGGCTGCTTAGGACCATGGCCCATCCATATTCCAATAGGTCTGCAGTTTAAAAACTGGATTCTGATGAGAAGCATCTGGAGTCTGATAAAAGCTAATTACAGTTAAGAAATATGAAAATTAAGAACTCAGAAGAAGATCAGCTTCTACTACTGCCTGGGCAGAATAATCAAGAAATTAGCACAAAATGATGGTGACCATAAAGAGACACTAGAGGATAATTGAAGTATTAAAATTAAAGACATGCTGGCAAGTGGTTTGTCCCTTGAGAATCCAGGCCATCTTCCTTGCTGCAGGACATAATACGACTGAAGAGCTTTTCAACAAAGCAATGGGGGCTCTGTAGAGGGATTACCTCATAAGCTAGGGCTGAGGCTGGGGCAGAGGGATGCTGGTTAATGAGTAGGCTTTTCTGCATGAAGCATGAGGACCCTGGTTGGGCCCCACACTTTCAGGGTTGTTCTAACAAAGTAAAGCAAGTACAGAGAATAGCAATCAGAGAGAAGGGCCTGATCTCACAGCATGGGAAAATCTTTAGAGATGGCCAGGCTTTTTGTTGGTGAGGCAATGGCTTCAGATGAATACAGTTGGTATTTTCAGTTATTTTAGTGAAGACATCACGAGGAGAAGAGATTGTACATAGTCTCTAGACTACCAAAAGAATAGCTAAAACTACATTTAAAGCATTTTTAACCAAACATTGTTGAGCTCCTTTCACGTGACATACAATGGACCTACAGTTTTCATACGTGGTCTCATTTAATCCTCAGGACCACCTGTGAATTAGGGTCTGACCTGCAAAACAAGGCATTATTCTTCTTTTATAATTGGTAAGCAGATGTTCAAAGAGACAAAGTGGCTTCCCAGAGTCAAAAGAAGGAAGACTGAGTCTTGATATTAGTTCTGTCCAGCACCGCATCTCAGGCTCTTTCCACTACTTCACACAGATCTTAATTTGACATAAGAAACACTGAACATTTAGAGATATGCCACAATAGGACTAATGCTTCATGAGGTAATGAATTCTCTATCATTTGAGACATTCAAACAGAAGCTGGTTAACAATTTGGCAGATATTCAGATATTATGTACAGGTTGGAGCATATGACTGCTAACATACCTACCAATACTGAGCCATTGGACTTAGCCACCTCTAAAGCATGTGTGAAGTGAGTGGGATACATGTTGTAAATAAATCCCTCATTGATCCCCAGTAACTAGAAAAAAGGGAAATCGATGAGTCACAAATCATTCTAAATCCTTCTTTTAGCCTCCTAATCCAGAGGCTATTCACTACCCACTTCACAAAGTTCCCTAATTTGACAGCAGCCTCCTGTTTTACTACCCTTTAAAATAATGTAGAAAAATATTCATAGAAGAAAACGGGGAGAGATGGGATGTACAGCTTAACATGGAGAATAGTTTGCAGAAAGGTCCAGGGGAAAAAAATAAGGTGGCCCACCATGACACAGTATTTGTCAATATTTTCACCAATTGACCATTTTTCAGAAGGCACAGGATCTTACTCAAGCTAATACATTTTAATCTTCATCCTCAAGCTACATAATGCGATCCTTAAGAAGAGCACCTTTTACTCTAGACTACACCTACCCCACCATCTAGTTATTCTCCCAAGGAATTAGGCTCCAACATTCCCATCTAATCTCTGGCTAACATTGACTCTGTGAATTTTGGACATGCTTACTGGCTGAGCCTTAATGTGCATTCTAACACAATATGATTTGGCAATATGATCAAAGCAGACACTCTTAAATAATTAACCTTGGGAATACAAGTATATGTGAAGAGAATCAACGTGTTATATCTTTATACTGCATCTATTTCTCCAGAAGGATTTTAGGCAGACTGAGTATGATATCTTAACACCAATACAATACAACACAACAAAATTATTAAACAAGAATAAAAAACAGAAGGGTCATGTATTAAGGAGCTTATTACATGGGAAGATCTGGGTCAGAGACTCTAAATGCAGATGTCTAAAGGGGCCACGCAAGTAAAATAAATCTGTGGGGCTAGGTTTGAGACAATTGGGAGAAGGAGGGCCTGTTGAATTGATGAATATATATATATATATATATATATATATATTTATTTATTTATATATGTATATTTACATATGTGTGTGTATATATATATATATATATATATATGCTTGAAAGCTATGTATATTCATGAGTCACTTAACAATAAAAACATATACCAGAGTCCCTTAATGGTGTAGATATGTTCTGAGAAATATTTCATCAGGCAATTTTTATCATTGTGCAAACATACAGTCTACTTACACAAACTTAAGTGGTATAGCCTAGTACATACCTAGGCTATATTGTATTGCCTATTGCTCCTAAACTACAATCCTGTATAGTACATTACTGTACTGAATACTGTAGGCAACTGTAACACTATGGTAAGTATCTGTGTATCTAAATGTATCCAAATATAGAAAATATAGCATAGTAAAAATATGCTATTACGACCTTATAAAACCACAGTCTTATATGTGGCCCATTGTTAACCAAAATGTTATGTGAAACATGAACGCTATTTTTTAAAACACAAAGGTAGCTGAACACAATTCATTGTTAGGCATCATTTGCACTCCAGACTATGACTCCTGATTCAGATGAAGAGAAACTGCTAAAGATAAGCAAAGATTTGACCCTGAAGTTCCTAGAAGACAAGGCAAAGGTAGGCAAATGATATTCTAGAGGATCGTCAGCAGCTCACAGAAGCAAGTTGACTAGCCTAAAAAGAGAGACAACCTGTTTTTTAAATTTCAGAACTCTAAGAAAAATTTTTTGCTTAAGTCTTTGCTTAAGGGAACTTGTATGACACAATGGACAGTATACCTAACAAGAGTTTTACCTAAGAAATGTACAGAGATTCCACATATGGTATCTATTATGTGGGCCCTCAGGAAAATCTAAATGCATAATGTTAAGCTATAGTTTTGTAAAGGCGGTTCCACTGGGAGAAGAGTGATAAAGACCAGGTCTGTAGCTTCCTGGTGCGCTAGTATGAAAGGAGGACAAAGCTTTGAAAATTTGGAGGAATTCCGTAAAACTGGCACTCTTGAATATCAACAGCTTCCTCTGAGTTTTTGACAGGAACCGTAATACAGATAATTCAAACTAGTGGTCCCAGGAGAGGGCTAGAAAGAATGAGAGATGCTCTTCAATGTTGACAGAAAGAGGATCTATATCCAACTCAGTGTGGAGTAACCAGAATATCACCTGCTGGCTGAGACTATGCTCATCTCAAAGGAAAGTTTCATTTATACATTTGGGATGTACTCTTTCTTTCCCCAGTCAACCTTTGCTGTGACACATCTGCGCATACCTCAGACACACAAGGGGCCATGATTACATCCATTCTCATGACTTTAAATACCAACTTTAAACTTTATGCTCATGTCTTCCAAACTGATATTTCTAGTCTAGACTTTTTCCCTGAGCTGCAGACTTGCACAGTCAACTGTTTTCTTTACATTTCTCCTTAGATGTCTCATAAGCATCCTAAATACTGCATGGCCAAAGTGTAGCTCTTGTTTTTTTTGTTTTTTTTTTTTTTAAGGGTTTTTTT
>NW_016108092.1:220395-263641 GCF_001604975.1 Cebus imitator | reverse complement strand
TTTTTTTAAGGGTTTTTTTTTTCAAGTTTTATTTTAATTTCAGGAGTACATTTGTAAGTTTGTTACATAGGTAAACGTGTGCCATGGTGGTTTTCTGCACAGGTCATCCCATCACCTAGGTATTAATCCCAGCACATATTAGCCACTTTTCCTGATACTCTCCCTCCTCTCACTACCCACCCTCTGACAGGCCTCAGTTTGTGTTGTTCCTCCACATGTGTCCATGTGTTCTTATCATTCAGCTCCTACTTATAAGTGAGAACAGGTGGTATTTAAATTTGTTCCTCTTCCACTCTTGTCCACCTCAATAAATTGCATCAACATCACCCCAACTGCTCAAGACAGTAATCTGAGAGTCATCACCCTTGATTTCTACTTCTTGAACTCACACCAGGGCATAAAGGTAGAGAGCCTGAGCCTTGAAGTCCAGTGCTTGGGTGTGAATTCTAGGGTCATTTTTAACCAGTTGTATGACATTGAGCAAGTCATTAAAAACCTCTATGACTCAGTTTACTCATTTGCAAAATTGGAATAGTAATAACTCTTATTTTATAGATTTTAGGAGTACTAAATGAGAAACAGCATAATAAATCCTTATAATGGTAGACAGCACTTAGTAGTGTATGTTCAATAAAAGTTCCCTGTTATTATCTTCCCTCCTACCTTGTATTCTTTCTAGTAGTGGTTTTATTCCTCTGTGAAATATATTTAATACACTTTATATTACAGGAATATTTAGATGATTAAATGAGATAAAGTACATACAGCACCTGAGTGTGAGACCCTCAATAAATAGTGACATTTACTAGTGATAATTGTTATTTTTGCTGAGGCATCAAGGAATAGCAAAAAGAATTTATTCATTTACTATGATTCAACAAATAGTTTTCAAGCATCTACTAAATGTCAGGCATTATGATAGACACTGGAAATGGAGTGATGATATGCACAAAGATTTCTATATCCTTGCCCTTGTGAGAGTTTATTTTCCAATGCCTACTGTAGGATTGGATTGTCCCCCATGTAAACAGATAATCAATCAATAAGTGAACTAAATAAGTCACTTATATAGTATCTTAGCTGGTAAAAAACTGCTACTGGGAATAATAATGCCAGGAAGGAAAATTAGGAGTTTAGAAGAGGGAGGATGATAGTTTTAAAGAGGATAGCCAGGCAAGGCCTCCCTGAGAAAATAATATTTGAGTAGAAACATAACAGAAGGGAGGAGAAAACCCCGTGAATATCTGAGGAAAGAGAATTTTAGACAGAGTGAACATCGCTTGCTGATGCTGAGTAAATCACATGGCCAGCTTGTTGGAGGAACAGCAGAGGAGAGTGAGGAGGGTGGTAGCAGATGAAGTCAAATAGGCAACAAGGGACAACAGCATGGAGGGCATGCTAGACCCTTGTAAAGACTGACTTTTACTTGGAGTGAGATGAAGAGCCTGTGGAAAGTTTCAATGATAGGAAAAACATAATGCACTTTGAAAGATCCATTCTGCCTGCTCTACTGACACTATACTGAAGTGGCTCACAGTGAAGAATGGAAATAGTGAGTCTAATTAGTTAGGAAGTTATTGCAATAAAGTTAACCAGAGAAGATGGCAGCTTGGACCCGAATGGTTTCAATAGAGCGAGAGAGAAGGGTTCAGATTCTGAATATATTTTGAAGGTAGAGCTCACATGGTTTTGCTGACTGGCTATAAGGTATAAAAAACCAGGAGTTAGGGGTGTGGGTCAGGGCCAAGATGGCTGACTAAAAGCAACTGTGGTCAGAGGCTCCAATTGAAAAGATCCAAAACAGGGTGTGAATCCTGCACCAGCATCTGAGGTAACAAAGTTCTGCCATTAGGACTGACCAGGCTGCTGGTGTGACCAACAGAGAGGAAGAAAGAGCAGTGTCGGGCAGCAACCCACCTGAGAGCCACATGGGGCAGGGGAGTCCCCACCCCCAACCAAGAGAGGTGGTGAGTGAGCATGGTACCCAGACTGGGAAATTGTTCTTTTTCCACGGGACTGTTCAACCCAAGGATCAGAAGATCCCTCTCAGGATCCCATGCCTCCAGGGCCTTGTATCTTAACCATGGAGCCATGCAGATTCTCAATAGCCACTGGGCAAGAATTGGCCTAAGCCTGCCAAGTTCCCCAGGGGAGGGATGATCATCACCACTGCTGTGGCTGCCTGTGGTCTAAGCTGTCCAAGCTCCTTGGAGAAGGGGCAGCAGCCAACACCATGGCTGCAGGGCCTCCCTGCAAAAACGCCAACTCCAGCCAGGAGCTCAGGGACAGAACTCTGATCTCCCTGGTCCTGATTCTCTAGGGATTAATTCCTAGATACATACACCCTCCCAAGACTAAACCAGGAAGAAGTCAATCCCTGAATAAACCAACAGCAAGTTCTGAAATTGAGTCAGTAATAAATAGCCTACCAACCAACAAAAGACGAGGACTAGACAGATTCACAGCCAAATTCCACCAGAGGTACAAAGAGGAGCTGGTATCATTTCCTCAGAAACTATTCTAAACAACTGAAAAGGACGGACTGCTCCCTAACTCATTTTATGAGGCCAGCATGATCCTGCTACCAAAACTTGGCAGAGACAAAACAAAAAAAGAAAACTTCAGACCAATATCCCTGATGAACATTGATATGAAAATCCTCAGTAAAATACTGGCAAACCAAATCCAGCAGCACATCAAAAAGTTTATCCATCACAATCAAGTCAGCTTCATTCTTGGGTTGCAAGACTGGCGCAACATATGCAAATCAATAAACGTAATCCATCACATTAACAGAACCAATGACAAAAAACACATGATTATCTCAATAGATGCAGAAAAGACCTTCAATAAAATTCAACATCCCTTCAGGTTAAAAACTCTTAATAAACTAGGTATTAATGGAACATATCTCAAAATAATAAGAGCTATTTATAACAAACCTGTAGCCAATATCATACTGAATGGGTAAAAGCTGGACGCATTCCCTTTGAAACCCAGCACAAGACAAAGATGTCCTCTCTCACCACTCCTATTCAACATAGTATTGGAAGTCCTGGCCGGGGCAATAAGTCAAGAGAAAGAAATAAAGCATATTCAAATAGGAAGAGAGGAAGTCAAATGGTCTCTGTTTGCAGATGACATGATCCCATATTTAGAAAACCCCATCGTCTCAGCCCAAAAACTCCTTAGGCTGAGAAGCAACTTCGGCAATGTCTCAAGATACAAAATCAGTGTGCAAAAATCACAAGCAGTCCTATACACCAACAATAAACAAGCATAGTGCCAAATCATGAATTAACTCCCATTCACAATTGCTGCAGAGAAAACAATGCCTAGGAATACAGCTAACAAGGGATGGGAAGGACCTCTTCAAGGAGAACTACAAAGTACTGCCCAAGGAAATAAGAGACGATACAAATGAATGGAAAAGCATTCCATCCTCATTGATAGGAAAAATCAATATCATGAATATGGCCTTACTGTCCAAAGTAATTTATAGATTCAATGCTATTCCCGTCAAACTACAATTGACCTTCTTCACACAATTAGAAAAACTGCTTTAAACTTCACATGGAACCAAAAATGATCCCATATGGCCAAGGAAATGCTCAGCAAAAAGGACAAAGCTGGAGGCATCACACTACCTGACTTCAAACTATACCACAAGGCTACAGTAATGAAAACAACATGGTACTTGTACCAAAACAGACATATAGACCAATGAAGCAGAACAGAGACCTCAGAAATAAGACCACACATCTACAACCATGTGATCTTTGACAAACCTGACAAAAACGAGCAATTGGGAAAGGATTCCCTATTTAATAAATGGTGCTGGGAAAACTGGCTAGCCATATGCAGAAAACTGAAATTGAGCCCCTTTTCTTACACCTTATACAAAAACTAACTCAAGATGGATTAAAGGCTTAAATGTAAAATCCAAAACCATAAAAACTCTAGAAGAAAACCTAGACAATACCATTCAGGACATAGGCATGGGCAAAAATTTTATGATGAAATTACCAAAAGCAATCACAACAAAAGCTGTAATTGACAAATGGGATCTATTTAAACTAAAGAGATTCTGCACAGCAAAAGAAACTATCATCAGAACTAACAGGCCACCTACAGAATGGGAGAAAATTTTTGCAATCTATCCATCTCATGAAGGTCTAATAACCAGAATTTACAAGGAACTTAAACAAATTTACAAGAAAAAAAACAAACAACCCCATCAAAAAGTGGGCAAAGGATATGGACAGACATTTCTCAAAATAAGACATTTATGTGGCCAAGAAACATGAAAAAAAGCTCAACATCACTGATCATTAGAGAAATGCAAATCAAAACCACAATGAGATCAATCTTACGCAAGTCAGAATGGTGATTATTAAAAAGTCAAAAAACAGTAAATGCTGCCAAGGCTGTGGAGAAATAGGAATACTTTCACATTTTTGGTGGGAATGTAAATCAGTTCAACTATTATGGAAGACAGTGTGGTGATTCTTCAAGGATCTAGAACCAGAAGTATCATTTGACCCAGCAATCTCATTACTGGATATATACCCAGAGAAATATAAATCATTCTATTATAAAGATATATGCACATGTATATTTACTGGGGCACTATTTATAATAGCAAAAACGTGGAACCAACCCAAATGTCCATCAATAGTAGATTGAATTAAAAATATGGTGCATATACATCATGGACTACTATGCAGGCACAAAAAAGTAACAAGATCATATCTTTTGCAGGGACATGGATGAAGCTGGAAGCCCTCATCCTCAGCAAATTAACACAAGAACAGAAAACCAAATACCTCATGTTCTCACTCATAAGTGGGAGTCGAACAATAAGAACACATGGACACAGGGAAGGGAACAACACACACCAGGGCCCGTGGTGGGTGGTGAGAGGAGGAAGAGCATCAAGACGAATATTTAATGCATGTATGGCTTCAAACCTAGGTGACAGGTTGATAGGTGCAGCAGATCACTATGGCTCACATATACCTATATATTCCTATGTAACAAACCTAACCTGCATATTCTGCACATGTATTCTGAAATTTACGGTAAAAAAAAAACAAAAACAAACAAACAAACAAAAAACTAAAAACAAACAAACAAAAAAACAGAAGTCAAGGATGATTTGAAATGTTGGAATTGGAAAGAACTGGTTCCAAATCCAGCTACTGTGTTTGAATTCAAGTGGCAAATCACAGTCATTGCAGCAGGGGCCCAAAGACACCTAAAACTCTGAGAGAGGTAAATCTTCTTCTCCATTTGGAACAGGTTTGGTCCCAAGAGGGTGGAGAATTAAACAAGGAATCAATAATACAAAGATATCAGGAAAATCTCCAAATTTAGGAAAAACACAATTTAAAATATTTCATAAGCCAAAAAAAGTCTCAGTAAAGTGTTAAAAATATATTTAACTGAATAGAAATGCAAATACAACGTATAAAAATCTGTGGGATGCAGCCAAAGGTGCACATTCAGCATACAACATTGTTTATTTTAGAAAATAAGAAAGATCTCAAATAAGCTTGCACTTCAAGATACAAATGTGACCAACAAACATATGAAAAAAAGCTCAACATCACTAATCATTAGAGAAATGCAAATCGAAACCACAATGAGATACTATCTCATGCCAGTCAGAATGCAGATTATTAAAAAGTCAGGAAACAACAGATGCTGGAGAGGGTCTGGAGAAATAGGAATGCCTTTACACTGTTGGTGGGAATGTAAATTAGTTCAACCATTGTGGAAGACACTGTGGTGATTTCTTAAAGATCTAGTACCAGAAATACCATTTGACCAAGCAATCCTATTACTGAATGTACACCCAAAGGAATATAAGTCATTCTGTTATAAAGATGCATACACATGGATGTTCCTCACAGCACTATTTGGAATAACAAAGACATAGAATCAACCCAAATGTCCATCAATGATAGACTGGATAAAGAAAATGTGGTACATATCCACCATGGAACTCTATGCAGACATAAACAGAAATGAGATCATGCCCTTTGCAAGAACATAGATGGTGCTAGAAGCCACTATACTCAGAAAACTAACACAGGAACAGAAAACCAAACACTTCATGTTCTAATTTACAAGTAGGAGATGAGCAATGAGAACACATGGATGCAGGGAGAGGAACAACACACACTGGGGCCTTTTGGGGTGGGGGTTCAGTGGGAGGGAGAGCATCAGGATAAATAACTAATACAAGGAGGGCTTAATACCTGGGTGAAGGGTTGATATGTGTAGCAAACCACAATAGCATACGTTTACCTATGTAACAAACCTGCACATCCTGCACATGTATCCTGGAACTCAAAATAAAATAAAATTTTAAAAGATATGAAAAAGCAAAACCAACCAGAAAAAAGAGGATAGTAAAAATAAGAGCAGAAATCAATGAAATTTAAAACTAAAAATAGAAAATAAAATGAAATAAAAAATTTAACAAAGATCAATAGAATTGATATCACCCATAGCAAGACTTATAATAAAAGAGAGAAGACTCAAATTTATATCAGAAATAAAGTGGGGAATATCCCTAGAGGCCCTACAAACAATAAAAGGGAAATAAGGGAATCATACGAAAAATTCTATTTATATACATTTGGCAATTTAGATTAAATGGACCAGTTCCTTGAAAACCACAAGCTAACAAAACTTATCAAATGAGAAATGCATAAATCTATATAGTACTATAGTTAATAAAGCAATTAAATCTGTAGTATAAAAACTTTCAAAAAAGAAATGATCAATCTATTAGTGAAGTATATTAAATACTTAAAGAAGATATAATACCCATTTTACATAATCTGTTGCCAAAATTAGAAGAAGAGGAAACCCTTCCTGATTCTTTTTATGAGGCCATTATGACTGTGATACCAAGTCAGACAAAATAATTATAAGAAAAGTACAGACCAATACTCCTCACCAATGCAAATTCTTCAACAAAATATTAACAGATAAAGTTCAGCAATATACAAAAAGAATTATATGTAAAAAGAATAATAAAGAAATTGCAACATTGGTTCCATATTTAGTCAATGAATGTAATCCACCATATTAACAGTATAAAGAAAAAAATGTAATCCTAACAACAGATGCAGAAGAAGCATTTGACATTATATAATATACATTTACAATAAACACTTCCTCAACTGATAAAGGCATCTATCAAAAAGCCTACAGCTAACATAATGTTTAATGATGAAAGACTAAATGCTTTCCCCTTAAGATTTAAAACAAGGCTAGAATGTCTAGTTTCACCACTCCTATTCCATATTGTACTGAAAGTCTTAGTGCAATAAAGAAAGAAAAAGAACTAAGAGCCATACAGATTGGGAAGGAAGAAATAATATAGTCCCATTTTATTTGGCATGATTGCTTATGTAGAACATCCTAAGATATCTACAAAAATCTCCTAGAACTAATAAGTGACTTATTCAAAGCCACAGAATAGAATATCAACACACAAAAATCCAACCTATTTCTACATACTAGCAATGAAGATTTGGAGACCAAAATATTTTAAAATACCCTTTACAATAGCTAAAAAACATGCAGGTATAAATGTAGCAAAACATGTATAGAATATGTATGTTTAAAATTATAGAACACTGACAGGAAACAAGACAACCAAAAGAAATGAAAACAAAAACTGTGTTTATGGATTGGAAGGCTAAACATATTAACAATATTTCCCAAAATTGTTCTATATATTTAATGAAATTCTAACTAAAATCCCAGTGGGATTTTTAATAGATATAGACAAGGTAATTCTAAAATTTATGTGGAAAAGAAAAAGAACCAGAATAGTGAAAATAATTTTGAGAGAATAACATTGAAAGACTCACACTATCCAGTTTTATAACCTACTATCTGTATATAGCTACAGTAATAAATACAGTGTGATATTGATAGACATATAGATCGATAGAACAGAATTATGTCCAGAAAATGGTTCACACAAATAACTTCAATTGATTTTTGACAGAGGAAAGAGAGTCTTTTCAACAAATGGCTTTAGAAAATTTAAACATGTATAGGAAACACAAACAAACATCTTATTTTACCTAACTTCACATCTTATAAAAATTAAATGGATCATCAATCTAAATGTAAAACATGACATTGTGAAAGATTTATAAGAAAACACAGGAGAAAATTCTGTAAGCTTGAGTTATGCAATGAGTGCTTAGACATGACCAATGGAGTGATTCATAGAAGAAAAATTGATAAATTGGACTTCAGCAAAATGAAAAATTTTGCTGTGCAAAATACACTGTAAGAAAATAAAAATACAATCTAAAGACTTGTGAAAATATGTTTCAAATTATATATGTGATAAAGAACTTGTAGTGAACATATAAAGAGATTCAACAATAGTTCAACAAAAAGTCAACAATGCAATTAGAAAATGGGTTAAAGATCTGAAGAAACAGTTTACCAAAGAGGATATATGAGACATGAATGTGCATATGAAAACATGTTCAGCATCGCTAGCTATCAGAGAAATGCAAAGTAAAACCACGATGATATATCACTACACATCTATTAGAATGGCTAAAATGAAAAATACTGACAAAGTGTCGGTGAGCACCTAAAATTCATATACATTGTTGGTAGGAATTCAAAATGATACAGCCACTCCAGAAAACAGGTTGTTTTGTTATAAAGTTAAACATTCACTAACCATATAACCCACCTATAGCACTCTTGGGCATTTTCCCCAGATATATTAAAACTTATGTCCACACAAAAAACATATATCTCTATGCTCAGAGCAGTTAGCCCCATATTGGAAACAATTCAAATGTCCCTCAATAGAAGAACAGATAAACTGTGATACATCTATACAGTGGAATACTACTGATAAATAAAAAATAAATTCTCATAGGTATCAACTTGGATGAATCTCAAAGGCATTATGCTGAATCAAAAGGCTAGTCTCAAGTTGTATTCTGTAGTATCCATTTATATAACAATCTCCAAAAGGCAAAACTGTAGTGGTGAAGAACAATATATGTGTGTAAAATTCTAGGCTCCTATTATGTTACATTGATCTATGTGTCTGTACTTAGTGTTGAACTATGAGCTTCTCAAAGGAAACAGCCTTATCACATTCACCTTCGAGCCCCCAATATCTTGTACATAGTGGGCTCTCTCTAAAGGTTGCTGGATGGAAGAATTCTGACTTTGAAATTTCACATATGGAGATACAGGTGGGCAAATTCAGAAATGAAACCCAAGTCATGGCATTTCACATCTGTACGCCTCTGTCTACCAATACTCAGAAATAGCAACTCTTCTAGCATATCTTCTTTAAGAATAATCACTCTCAGCTCTCCCTTTTTATAACTGCTGTGCACAATAGCCAAGCTATAGGATAAGGCCATCGCAGAAGTAGCCTTGCTCTAAGTAATTCCAAGTCTTGATGAGCTAAGGTCTTGCTGAGATGCTGAGATAGTGAAGGGGACTTTAATTTGTTCATCAGTCTCTTTGGCTGGGAAATGTATGGTAAATTGGCAAGGTACCCTCAATCATATTGCAAATACTTTTTAAAGAACTGCCAGTGAAAATTTTCCAATGGGTCTTTCATCATCTCAGATTCTGACAATTTCAGGCCAAATCCTTAGCATAATTTTGTAGAAGTCACAGAGTGTCAATTTTGTGAATCTTGGCAAGTCATGTGTTGTTTTTTATTGGCTTAGAAATTAGTATGTTTTATGCTTTTGTACTTTCAAGGCCAGAATACAGCAGTTGTCCATTTGCTCATATTTATAAGGTTGGTAGTTGATGGTTACACCCTTATATTTCATCAACATTTGTGGAGATTGTGGCAATCAGATATAGCTACATTATCCCATATTGACCAATCAAACTTCATTCAACCAACCAAACCAATTATATGCCCAATAAATTAAAATATGCCCTGATTCTAGTCTTGTCTGATATAAACACATTTAAATATTCTTAAGGCAAATCACACAAAATAAATGAATTCAGCAAAAACAAATCCTTTTGCAAATTAACACTATACGTTTATTATTTACCCATGCAGATAGCTAATCCTGCAAACCACTGTCTCCATAGAAGCACCTATCGAAGCTCATACTCTCTGCTGCATATATTAAACATGGAAATCCCACACTTTCACATCTAGTCTATGGTCAGAAGCTCATGTGTGTCTGAGGCTTTGTAGTGTCTGTCTGTCCATGCATCCAAGCTGGCTGGGTCACTGCTCAGGGAAAGTGTTCTGCATGTCAAATGATAAAAGTAGTGAGTTTAAATAAATTGAAATTACAGAAACTCTCAGGTTGTTTGTCAACTTTGTGTAGGTCACCTGCTGTTGCTTTGCAGGTATCCTTAGTTTGGTAATTGTCAATGTGAGCAGTACATTAGAATTACTTGAGGAGCTTTTTAAACACATCCATGGCCAGAATTTATAAAAGAACAATGAACTTTGACTCTCTGGAAGTGAGACCAGGCATTGATGTAGTAAAAACTTTCCAAGTGTTTCCAATGTGCTGCCATAGTTGAGCAGTACTTTTCTGAATCAACCACAGTTACAGACACTCCCATACAGTCATTGTACACCTTGCTTCAACTAATTTGATTTGTAATATTCATATGCGAAACAGATTTGGTAAAAAATGAATTTTCACCTGGGAGTAAGTTTGTCCTTCCAAAGGAATCTCTGTTGGTAGAACTATTGAGAGAGGAAGAATAATTTGCAGTCAAATGACAGCCCTCAGGCTCTCTTTGCAGTCAGTCCCCCAAAGTTTTATTTCCTTCACTACAGATGTTTGGGTAGCTCTGAGCTATGACATAAGTTCATTATGCCTAGTGGTAAGAGTGGCAAGGGGATAAAAGTCTTTCTCCAAGCTGTATTCTCAAAATAGTGTCTTTAGGGAGCCTTACAGAACAAGTCCTATGCCACACCAGGGCTGAAAAGTCAGTTGATATTTTGTCCCAGGCTCTTTAAATGACCCTAACTTATTAACACAAAGGTACCTTAGAAGCATGTAAAATATGCTATAATAAAATACAAAGGGGCTCTTTAGTCATCAGATGATGGATTCTGCTCAGACTGGGTCCTTCCCTTCAAGGCGCAGGTTCCCTTCTGGCCCAGAATTTGTTTAGAAATGTCATCCCAGAGCTAGGCTCTGGAATGGCAGCCTCAGTACTCTCCCTGGTATCATATTCTATTATGGCTGAACTGGTATCCAAGTTGCAAGTCAAAGTCCTCTTTATTCTCACCTCTCCTCTCCTCAAGCAGAGGGAAGTACTCTCTCAAAGCTATGAACTGCACTGCTTGGGGTTAGGAGAGCAACACAGGTATTCCCTTGGCCTCCCTAGCTGGTCCCACGAAGTCATGTGTGCCCCAAGTCCACTGACTCCAATCCCAGCACAGCACCAAGACTTGCCCAGAAATTGCAGTCTTTGTGGCCTAGACTGCCTTTCAAGTTTATTTAAGACTCCAGAGAACTTTAGCCTCTGATGGAGAAGCTTGTTGGAATCCAGGTTCCAACCACTGGGATGGATGATTTGCCTCTGTCTAGGGCTGGTCTAAAAGCTCCCTCCATGGCTTCTGGCTGAATTCTGCCTTTATTGTTTTCCACTGTGACACAGCAATACTAAGTTCCAATCCAATGACCCATAGGCACTACACTTTCCCTCCTCCAAGCACACAGATTCTCTGCACCATGTAGATCCTGCCAGGGGTCACGGGAGGAGTGGTGTAGGCAATTCAAGACTATCTTTCCTATCTTCTTCGGCGCCTCTTTTAGTGACATGCAGCTAAAACTAGGTCAGTTTAGACAACCAGTTAAACCAGTGACATGCAGTGACATGCAGCAGTGACATGCAGCAACATGCAGCTAAAACCAGGTCGGTTTAGACAACCAGCTAAAACTGTGATCACTCACTTGATTTTTAGTCCTTATGAATGTGCTTTGTTGTGTAGATAGCCATTTGACTTGTTCCTATGTGAAGGAACAGTCACTGGAGGCTTCTATTTGCCCATCTTGCTTGACCTCCTCTGAGCTTTACCCTTCACTTTCTTGATAGTATATTTTGAAACACAAAAGTTTTGCATTTGATAAAGCCCAATTTATCTATTTTTTATTTGGTTGCCTGTGGTTTTGGTATCATATCTAAGAAATCATTGCCTATGCAAGGTCACAAACACTTATCCTTATATTTTCTTTTAAAAATTCTATAGATTTAGTTCTTACATTTAGATGCTTGATCAATTTTGAGTTAATATTTGCATATGGTATGAAGTAGAGGTATGCATTCATTTGTTTGCCTGAGATATTTACTTGTCCTAGAACCATTTCTTGAAGTTAAAACCCCCCAAACTTAAAACTAATAGCCTACTGTTGACCAGAAGGCTTACAGGTGACAAATATTAACAGTAAATTTACACATATTTTGTATATTATATGTACCATATAATGTATTGTTTGAAAGTAAGCTAGAGGAAAGAAAGCATTGTAAAGAAAATTATAAAAAGGAGAAAAAAATTCCTAGTCTCTAAGAGGAAGTGGATCATCATAAAGGTCTTCATCCTCACCAATTTCATATTGAGCAAGCTAAGGAGGAGGAAGAGGGGATTGATTTTGCTGTCTTGGGGTGGCATAAATAAAAGAAAATAAGTATATAAGTGGAACCTTGAAGTTCAAATCCTTGTTGTTCAAGAGTCACGTTTATATGCGCTTCAAGTTGCTGTGCTCTCTTTCTCTCTCTCTCTGCCTGACTCTTCATCCTGTCTCATGTCATGTGGGAATGGAGCATTGCCCTCCTGACTCATTGTACACTCCCTGCCCAGAAGCTGTAAGCAAAAAGAAAGAAAAAGAAAGAAAGAAAGAAAGAAATCTTTGTTTGAACTTATTTCCTCTTGCGGTGGTACATTGGATTTGTGCCTCCCATCTGATGCATCAGAGGCTGCCCCAGGTCAAGTTTTCTCTAGAATGCCAGAGAGAACACAAGGACAGGCTTCCAGCTCCAGAGTGATGGTCATGCAGGTATAAACTGGACACAAGTCAGACAAGAGCCGCAAGGGCATCTGCCAGTATAAACAAATTTCTCATGTGAGGGGCTCCTTGGCTGCATATTTAACAAACAGGCATCAGATCATTCACCAGGTAAAAAAATTATCTCATGAAAGGCACAACATAAACACTGATTCCCAGCTTCTCTTCATTTTCAATTAGGGCAGCGTTACTAGTAGCTCTGGTACTAGAACCCTAATTTAGCTGGAGGCTCTCAAAACACAGTATCACATTGTCTTGGTTTCTGGAAATTTGTAGTAAGTTTTGAAATCAGAATATGTGAGTCCTTCAACTTTGTTTTTCTTTCTTGAGATTATTTTGGCTACTAAAGGTCTTTTACATTTCTATAAAAATTTTGGAATCAGCTTGTCCATTTCTCCAAAATATGGCAGTTGATAGGAATTGCATCAAACTAGTATACTGATATTGAGAGTGTTGTCATCTAAACCATATTAAGCATTCCAATCCATGAACACAGGCTGTCTTTCTATTTCTTCAGGTCTTATTTTTATTGTCCATTTCACTAGGCCATCTAATTGTGAACATATACTGCCAATATCTTCTTGATGGATTTACCCTTTATCATTATAAAATGTTCTCTTTCTCTTTAGTAATAATTTATTTTTGTTAAATTCTGTTATTTCTGATATTATTACAGCCACTCCAACTCTCTTTTTATCATTTGCATGGTATATCTCTTTTCATCCTTTTGTTTTTTATTCTATTTGTATTTTTTAATCTAACATGAGTCTTTTGTAGACGTGATATAGTTGGATCACATTTTTATCCATTATGTGAATCTCTTAATTGCAGAGCTTAACTCATTTACATTTAATATAACTATAGAGCATAGCATACTTATGCCATTTTGCTATATCTTTTATATATGTCATAACCATTTGTTTTTAGTTTCCTCTATTACTAGAGAAAATTTGTGGTAAACAGATTTTTTTAGTGTACCATTTTAATTCCCTTGACACTTTGTTTACTATATATTTTTCAGTTATTTTCTTAGTGTTTGCCCCAGGGGTTAAAAACAACATGTTAATTTAGAATAATCTTATTCAGATTAATACTAAATTAACTTCAATAGCATGCAAAAGCTTTGCACCTGTATAGTTTCAAAATCCTACTTCCTGCTGTTATTGTCACAAATTACTCTTTATACATTGAGTTCTCATAAACATAAATTTACAATTATTGCTATGTGCAGTTGTCTTCTGAAATAACTAGAAAAAGAGGAGTTACAAATTAAAAAATCATTTATAGTGTTTTTTATATTTATCTATGTAGTTACCTCTACTAGTGCTCTTTTTTTCCACATGTATTTGACTTAGTGCTCTCTAGTCTCCTTCTATTTAAGTGTTAAGGACTCCCCTTAGCATTTCTTACAGGGCAGATCTGTTAGCAATGAACTCTTCCCAGAATCTATTTTTCTATCTTGAGGTGTCTTAATTTCTCTTTCATTTTTGAAGGGTAGTTTTCCCAGATATAGAATTCCTGGGTGCAAGCATTTTTTTTTCTTTTAGCACCTTGACTATGCCATTTTACCATTTTCTGGCTGATATAATCTCTAGTGAGAAATTGGCTGTTATTTTATTGAGTATCCCTTGTAGGTGGTGATGAATTGTTTCTCTTGCTGCTTTCAAGATTCTATCTTTGTCTTTAAATAGTTTTGTTATGATGTGTCTAGGTATGGATCTCTTTTAGTTCGTCCTTCTTATATTTCATCGAACTTATTGGATTAAAGATTAATAGTTTTTAAATAAAATTTGGTAATTTTTCAGCCATTATTTTCTCTAATATTTCTTTTGCTACTTTGTCTCTTTTATTCTGGAACTTCCATTATGCATATGTTAGTACACTTGATGGTGTCTCACAGGTCTCAGATGCCTTGCTCTTTTTTCTTCATTCATTTTTCTATTTCTAAAACAGGATAATTTCACTTGTTGAAACTTTACAAAGCACTTGTGGACATGCATGCCCCAGATTTTCTTGCAAGGCTTTTTGGTTAATCTATTGCTTGCTCTGATTATTATGCATTGCCTCAAGCAGCAAAGACTAAAACTTTTGCCTATAAGTGTTTTTGACAAATGCCCCCAGGGTAGCAACATGAGCAGTGGGTTAATTCTGAGTCAGATGAAATAAAGAGAAGGCTTCTGGTCGGATCTTCCAGGAAACCACTAGACAGATAAAATAATGACAATTCTTTGCAAAAGAAATCTTCTCTGTGCCATCCAGAACCAGTAATATGAGTTGTTATATATGAAGGCTAACTCTGAGCTGTTTAGTGAGGAATAGTGCTAGGGTAAATGAAGATATCATAAAGCTTTCTCTTCTTATTGAGATTCAGCTGTGCATTTTTGGAATAAGTGCCTTCATGGGTTGCTGCAAGCAGTGGTTAACTTTTAGAGTTACAAAAAAAGTTAACTCTGATAATTTTTGGCAGTTTTTAAATTGATTTTTTTGGAGGAGCAGATTTTTGGAGTTCCTTATTCCAGTATTTCACTGAGTTCACCTTTTATATCATTTTTGAGCACTTTTTGTGTTACAGGCACAGAAATATCTGCCTTTATGATTATCTCATTTCATCTTTGTAGTAGCCCTTTAATGTGGGTATCATTCCACTTTAACAGATAGAAATTTATGATAAAATGCTTTAAAATTGAATTATAATGAAGGTTGTAAAACTCAGTAAACTTAAGAGAAATCATTGAATTGTACACTTAAAAATACGTAAGGAAACTAAGGCTCAGAGACATGAGATTACACTTGGAAGTAGCAGAACTATATTAGTCCATTTTCATGTTGCTGATAAAGACATACCTTGGAAACCAGCATTCTCAGCAAACTGACAGAAGAGCGGAAGATCAAACACCGCATGTTCTCACTCATAGGCGGGTGTTGAAC
This sequence comes from Cebus imitator, assembly GCF_001604975.1. NCBI lineage: Eukaryota > Metazoa > Chordata > Mammalia > Primates > Cebidae > Cebus > Cebus imitator. Next base: position 247,637 of record NW_016108092.1, on the reverse strand, counting down.
AATGAGAACACGTGGACACAGGGAGGGAAGCACTACACACTGGGGTCAGTCAAGGGGAAATAGGGGAGGGACGGTGGGGGGGTGGGGAGCTGGGGAGGGATAGCAAGGGGAGAGATGCCAGATGTAGGTGATGGGGAGGAAGGCAGCAAATCACACTGCCACGTGTGTACCTACGCAACAATCTTGCATGTTCTTCACATGTACCCCAAAACATAAAATGCAATAAAATGGGGAAAAAAAGAAGACATACCTAAGACCAGGCAATTTATCAAGAAAAAGAGGTTTAATGGACTCACAGTTCCACATGTCTGGGGAGGCCTCGTAACCATGGCAGAACACAAAAGGCACATCTTACATGGCAGGAGTCAAGGGAGAATGAAAGCAAAGCAAAAGGGGAAACCCCTTATAAAACCATCAGATCTCATGAGAACTCACTCATTACCACAAAAACAGTATGCGGGAAACAGCCCCCATCATTCAATCATCTCACACCGGGTCCTTCCCACAACATGTGGGGATTATGGGAGCTACAATGCAAGAAGAGATTTGCATGGGGACACAGCCAAGCCATATCATTCTACACTTGGTCCCTCCCACATCTCATGTCTGCACATTTCAAAACTAGTGATGCCTTCCCAACAGTCCCCCAAAGTCTTAAATCATTTCAGCATTAACTCAAAAGTCCACAGTCCAAAGTCTCATCTGAGACAAAGCAAGTCTCTTCCATATATGAGCATGTAAAATCGAAAGCAAATTAGTTACTTCCTAGATATAATGGGGGTACAGGCATTCAATAAATACACCCATCCCAAATGAGAGAAACTGGCCAATACCAAGGGTCTAAAGGCCCCATGCAAGTCCAAAATCCAGTGGGGCAGTCAAATCTTAAAGTTTCAAAATGATCTCCTTTGACTACATGTTTCAAATCCAGGTCACACTGATGCAAGAGGTGGGCTCCCATGGTCTTTGGAAACTCCAGACCTGTGGCTTTTCAGGGTACAGCCTCCCTCCTGGCTGCTTTTATGGGCTGGTGTTGAGTGCTTCTGGCATATCCAGGCATACAGTGCAAGCTGTTGGTGGATCTACCATTCTAGGATCTGGAGAACAGTGGTCCTCTTCTCACAACTCCACTACGCAGTGTTCCAGTGGGGACTCTGTGTGAGGGTTCAACCCCACATTTCCCTTCTGCAATGCCCTAGCAGAGGTTCTCTATGAGCATCCCATCCCTGAAGCAAACTTCTGCCTGGACATCCAGGCATTACCATACATACTCTGAAATCTAGGCAAAGGTTACCAAACCTCAATTTTTGACCTCTGTGGACCTGCAGGCTCAGCACCACATGGAAGCTTCCAAAGCTTGGGGCTTGCACCCTCTGAAGTCATGGTCTAAGCTGTACCTTGGTGCCTTTTAGCAATAATTAGAGCAGCTGGGATGCGGGGCACAAAGTCCATAGGCTGCACACAGTGGACAGTCCTGAGCCCACCCCAAGAAACCATTTTTTTCTCCTAGGTCTCAAGACATGTGTGAAAAGGGGCTGCCTCAAAGGTCTCTGACATGCCTTGGAGACATTTTCCCCATTGTCTTGGCAATTAACATTTGTCTCTTTGTTACTTATACAAATTCCTGCAGCCAGCTTGATTTTCTCCTCAGAAAATGGGTTTTTCTTACCTATTCCATTGTCAGGCTGCAAATTTTCTGAACTTTTATGCTGTTTCCCTTTTAAAACTGAATGCGTTTAAAAGCCCCCAAGTCCCATTTTGAATGCTTTGCTGCTTAGAAATTTCTTCTACCAAATACCCTAAATCATCTCTCTCAAGACTAAAGTTCCACAAATCTCTAAGGCAAGGGGGAAATGCCACCAGTCTCTTTGCTAAAACATAGCAAGAGTGACCTTTACTTCAGTTTCCAACAAGTTCCTCATCTCCATCTGAAACCACCTCAGCCTGGATTTCATTATCCATATCATTATTAGCATTTTGGTCAAAGCCATTCAACAAGTCTCTAGGAAATTCCAAACTTTCCCAAATTTTCCTGTCTTTTTCTAATCCCTCCAAACTGTTCCAACCTCTGCCTGTTACTCAGTTCCAAAGCTGCTTCCACATTTTTAGGTATCTTTATAGCAGTGCTCCACTCTACCAGTACCAATTTACTATATTAGTCATTTTCACACTTCTGATAAAGACATATCCAAGATTGGGCAGTTTATAAAGAAAAAAAGGTTTAATGGACTTATATTTCCACGTGGATTGGGAGGCCTCACAATCATTGCAGAAGGCAAAAGCTTGCCTTACGTGGTAGTAGACAAGAGAGAATGAGAGACAAGCAAAAGAGAAAAGCCCTTATAAAACCATCAGATCTCATAAGACTTATTCACCACCATGAGAGCAGTATGGGAGAAACCATCCCCAAGATTCGATTATCTCCCTCTGGGTTCCTCCCACAACACATGGGAATTATGGGAGTTACAATTCAAGATGAGATTTGGGTGGGGACACAGCCAAGCCATATCAAGGATGGTAATCTAAATCCAGGTCTGTCTAAGTTAAAAAAAAGTTTTTCTGCATCAGGTGGCCTCTTATGGTGAGGTCAAGTTGAGAGTTTGCTAAATCAGAATAAAGAAGATATAGGAAGGTTGCTACCAGTTGAGGCTGAAAGTGAGCACCACAGATGGCCCATATTCCCTCAGGGAATAAGCACTTCCATAGGTTTTGTTCAAGTTATTATCAGATGAAATGTACAGTAAGTAATGCATAAGTAAGGTGCAGCTGCACAAAGTTCTTCTGTCTTCTTCCATGTGGCTATTCCCCTGGCTTTCCAGGGACAAGTATACTTTTTATAAAATTGATCTCTGTTTCTATGGAATTTTCTTTAAGATCAAGTTTAACATCTCTGACTTCACAGAGAAAGATCTTGAATGGCTTAGAAGATTTGAAGAAGAAAGTACTTTCTCAGAAAGCCCTTTCTGACTTTCAGGCCAGGATAAACCCCTTCTTTAGAGGCTGTTGAGGGTCTATGAACCTTCCCATTGCAGCACTTGTTATTATAATTTTACATGTATTAGCATGACTACTGATTGTCTCCCCATTAAGACTTTGAGCTTCATGAGAATAGGGACCCTGACCCTCTTTTCACCTCTGTGCAGTGTCTAGCACATAGAAGGTGCTCAGCAAATATTTGTGAATGAATTAACAGGAAACTTATCTTCCTTCCTTTATACAACCTGACCTTGAAATTAATCTCCAAGGGGCCAAAAAATTAAAAACATAGAGCATTGGTAAAGATAAATAAGATATAATATAGTAAAAAGATACGCAGAAGAAATAATCAAACCATTCTTCTAAGAGTACATCCAGGTTTCGTTACATCTAAACTTCACAGAATTTGAGGAATACCTCTTTAAGAAAAAGAATTTCTACTAAAATACATAATTGCTAGGACCCTCACCCCATCACAGATATGGGGACAAGCTATAAGATTCTACCACGAAGCCCATGCAGAGTCCTCAGATGAACCCCATCTGGAGCCAAGACCCGTGGCTGTGGGCTTGCCTAGCATAGAGAGAGCATTTGATTTCCAGCAGCCATAGAAAGGGTTTTCTTCTATCCCTTTAAGAAGTTTCCAGGCAGCTGACAGTGACACCTTCTCATCAATATATCTGGGTTCTAAGTACCCTAGGTAGCCTACTGTGATTAACCCATATTGTAGATTGCTCAGGAGAGTCTGCTGGTTTCCTGCTCCCTAGAAGCACAGAGAAGAGAATATAGGCCTTCCTTTTGGAGAGAGAGAGAGAGATTAGTTGAAAAGGAATATTGTAAAGACTAGCAGGCTCTTGAGAACAGGGAGTGCACCAGAGACATCACCTCTGGCCATGCTGGCACAGAGTATGTACTCAGTTAATACCTGTGGCATCAAAGTGGACAGAGTCTGACAAAAAGAGCCATCTTCCAACCTTGTTTCAATCCCAGCCCTCCAGCCTAGCAGGAAGCTGCAGAATTACTCAGAGTCTGCTTGGCAATCACCAATGCTTCCTTCCTTCTTAGACCAAAGCTCTGGTTTAACTCAGCCACAGAATACACAGGCTTTCTGATATTACTTGAAAATAGTGTCCTTTTGCAGAAATTGTGCCATCAATCCAATGAACATGCCTCCCTCTGCGAACAGTCATGCCAGAGACAAATAAATGGCTAGTGCACATCATGAATCCCTCCATGACAGGGTAGCTTGGAAAAAGGAATGGAGTTCAGTACATTTGTATAAAATAAAAATGGATAGGATCTGTTCTGTAGCAATCTGAATTTCAGCTGCTCTGACATCTAAAAATGCCTTGCCTATCTTCTTTACTGTCAAATATCTTAGAGCTTGGGCTGCTTGTCAGGGCTTTTTAGTAGGAATATAGGCCTAAAAGGATACAATTTAGAAAAGAATTCCTGCACCTTTCACTAATGGCAAGGCAAGTCGATCTCCTAACTTGTGCAATTTAGGGCCCACCTGCAGACCACCCTTATCATGGTCAGAAAGGGAAAAGAAAAACAAGGGAAATGGCCACTAGCAGGAGTGGAGTATCCAATTGCCAAGTCTTGAACTTGCTCCCCATTTGTTATTTCTCCATTTATATAACAAATATTTGCTATACCCACAGTGACAGATGACCCTATGATCTCCTGGCAGGAAGAGATCATGTCTTGTTTTTTTTTCTGTAAGCGACTATGAATTCAGGATGGAAAAAGATGTGGCCCTGGCCCTCAAGGAGATCATAAGACAGCAAGGAGACAGATAACTAACCCAATCTGAATTACGACCAGTATGTTGATAAAGATAGGCACAGGCACTATGCTAACACATAAAGAAAACACCTAGTCTTCAGGGATGGCAAGGCTTCCTGAGTGAAGTGACGTCTAAGATGATATCATGGAATTGAATAGCACTGAGCTGGTAAAGGAGGAAGGGTGATGCAGACTGTTCCATCAGGCTTAACCTGTGGTTAGACTGACCCCAAAAGCAGTAGCAGGGGAGTTTCTGAAAGTAATTGCCCCAAACAGGGCCAGTTGGGATTCCAAAGAAAGAAGGACTAAATGACAAGGTGATCCATCCAAAGCATTTGTTAAGAGAATTTACATACAGAGTTCTGTAGTAGTCCTCAAAATGGACAGCGAGCAGAATTTCCACATAGGTAGTCTGCAACAAGATGATTGGGCTATGGAGTTTATATCAGGCTTTAAGAATCTAGCTCAGGAACAGGAACTAATTTTTCATGTTCGTAGCAATATGTTTGATTTTTTACTGTTTTAGACAACAGCCTAAACAAGTTTATCAGTGTTTGGGAATATCTCCCTGGCTTGTGTTTAAGCCTGAAGGGAAAAACATGTAGCTGGCCTGGTTGTAGAGAGGTCAAGACAATCTGTGTTCCTTTATCAGGAACACAGCAGGTAGTATTAGGGTACCAGACACAGACAAAGAAGCAAGAGATGAGGCTGGAGAAACAGGCAGTAGCCTGATAATGAAACCATATTAAGAAGTTTGAATTACTATTGCACAAAGTAACAGATTACACAGATGTCTGACTTATAAGAAAAAGAATGCATAAAACAGTGAAAATTATTGGATACATTTGGTCAACAAAGTAGCTGGTTAGTTTTCCATTTTGGAAATCGCTCTCTGGCTGTAGAGTTAAAGATTGAAGGAAGAAAGACTATCCATATGAAAGGTGGTTAAAATAGTCCAAGAGATGATGGTTGCCTGAGCTTACATGGAGACAGTAGGAATTAAGAAGAGTAGACAGATTCAAGAGGTGTTTTCAGGGCTACATTCAATGGCACATGTAAGAAAGGAAACAGGGCTGGTTATTTCCATTCTCCAGGGTTTAAGTGAAATAAGTCTCCTCTAGACTGGAGACAGTGTCTAGAAGAGAAAGCAAGTTTAGATACAAGTCAAAAAATTGCTTCTACAGAGAGGTCCAAGGAGGCAAAGGCCAGGAGCAGGATCCTAAAGAACAGGCATCTTTCTGCCAGGGAAGCTTTTGTCTGAGTAACCATTGAGGAGTAGGATCTAAGTGATGGGAGATTGAGAGAGTCAATAACTGGGTCCTCAAGGAATAGTTAGCTCCTGCTGGCTAAGGAATAGGATCTAACACAAAATCTCACCACACTGCTCCCATGTTGTCTATTCTAGTCGAGATAATCTCAAAAACAGAAGCAAGCCAGGGCCCAAAGTTTATGTCCATCAGTAGCTTCAGTCATCATTGTGTGGGGTAGGAATTCTGGAAGGGCTCAGTTGGCAGATTCTGCTCCACATGACATCAACTGGGCTCACTTGGTGGTGTCAGCTGACAGGTGGGCCAATTTGCAAGATTTAGGATGGCTTCAGTCACATGCCTGGTGCCCCAACTTCAGGGGATCGTTGGAAGTTTTCCACTCAGCGGGGATTATTGACCAGAATGCTTACATGTGGCTTCAGGGTAGTTAGAGTTCGTTCATAGTGTCCAAGAGCTCCCAGAGAGGTGTCCCAAGATTCAGGAAACTGACACAGTATCACTGCCATTGTATTCTACTGGTAAAAGCAGTCAAAGATCCCGTAGAAGTGGATTCTTCATGATGGAAGTAATGCCAACAACTTTGCATCTGTCTTTTATTCACCATGAGACCTGAAAAGACCTAACGTAGGTAAGGTGCTTAGCATAGTATCTGACACATAGTAAGCACACGATACAGAAATAGCTTTTTTGTAGCTAATGGCAAGGTTCAAGTGAAGAAAACCATGAGTTGGAAGGTCTTCATAGTTCTCAAGCTATTGTGGTTCTTCACTAGTTAATATGATCCAATCCAGCACCATATTCTGTTCTCAATCCCTTGGGCAGTTTAATAATTACATTTTCTGTATCTACAGGTTTTTGCTGAGAAGAACAAATAAGGCTGTTGTAGAGAAAGGAGTCCATGTGCAAAAATTAAAATCTGTGCATCAGCATGTCCTCAAAATCAGTGGACAGGAGAGAAGAGAAGCAAAAGCATGCAGCGTATGCCATGGCAAAAGGCTTGGGCAGCTGAGAGCCCCTGATCCATAGATCTGCCACTGGTTTTGGTCCCAGGATTTAGTGCCAGACTCACAGAGATGTCATAAGACAGTGAGGCCTCCTGGTGCTGGAAAAGGTCATGTACCACACAACATGAGTACCCTCTTGAAACTACCTTCCTATCCAAATGCCTCCTTGAAAATCTCAACTCAATTGAAAAAAATCTGTCAGTTCCAATATGTTAGGAAGACAATTCACGCAGCTGCTATTTGTATCTTATTTTTAGATATCTTTAATTTTTCCCTGACTGATCACAATTTCTATAACATTATTTCTTCTTCGAGGTCAAACAACATCTGCTGTATAAAAAAGAAAATAATTCACATTGTCAAGTTTACAATTTCCATTTTATTGTGCTACAGCAATATCATGCAGTAATTTTATTTCCCCTCAGAAGAAGTTGTTATGGTTGATGGTGTCAGTCAACCACAGATTAAGGGGTCCCCAAATAGGCTGTGGCACATTGTTGAGGCTTTTAGTGTCAATAATCCTTGAGTAGGCTCTGATATGATTAAATACAGAACTCTAAATGATAAAGTCCTGTTTATTTTTAAAACGGAACTCTGATTATGTCAAGGAATACCTTTCAGAAAGTTCCTTCCCACCAGATTTGTGTTTCTTCCTGCCTTAGGATCTTCATTAAATAAGAAACCTGGGTGAAGTCACTTTTGTAGCTTGGTCCTAATGATGAGGAGAGTACGTTATTAAAAGAAGCAAATGAGCAAGTTTTTGACTAATGAGCAGGTTACTATAGCTAAAAATTACTGAAGAATCAACGCCCTGGCTTCCTTTCAGTTTGGTGCACATTGCTGTTTGCTTCTTCTGCCTGGAAGCCTCTTCCTCACCCACTCCTTTAGCTCATGCCTACACATTCTTCAGATCTCAGCTCAATCGTCACTGTCATTTTATATCCCCTCTCCCAACAGAATAGGTCAAATCCCCTTACTCTACATTCTTGCCACACCATGTACCTTTCTGCCTGCACACTTACCACAGTTGCAATTTTGTTTAAATTTGTGAGATTATTCACTGAAACGTATATCTCTCCCACCAAACTAGATGTTCTGAGTAGAGGGACCATGACTAATTCGTTCATCATTATATCCCTAGCACCTGGCACAATACTTGGAATATAGTAAACATTCAATAAGTATTTGATGAATCATCAAAATACCTCTGTGCCTGTATCTGGACAGGTAGCTCTAGCTGCTGTGGCATACAGCCCCAGAATCTCAGTGGACTGACACAATAAAGATTTATTTCTCATTCACAGCAAATACAACATAGATTGGACAGCTCTTGGTGGAGGCTATTTTCCACGTGATTATCTAGAGATCCAGGTTTCTTCCACCTAGTGATGCTACAGTCTTCAACATACAGTGAGCCCTCTGTAAAGGAGAGTTCTGCATTCACAGATTCAACCAACCACAGACAGAAAGTATTCAGAAAAAACAATTGAAAAATAACAATGCAATAGTAAAAAATGCAAATAGAAGAAAAAATACAGTATGACAACTATTTACATAGCATTCACTTTGTATTAGGTATTAAAAGTAATCTCAAGATGATTTAAAGTATTGGGGAGGATGTGTGTAGGTTATATTCAAATATATATCATTCTATATCACAGACTTGAGCATCCATGAATTTTGGTATTTGCAGAGGTCCTGGAACCCATCGCTGTAGATACTGAGGGATAGCTACATAGTGTGCACAATCTCTAAAGAAGGGAACAAGAGAGCATGGACAGTAGTGTAAGGAATTTTATAGCCAGGCTTAGAAATGGCAGACTCTTACTTGTGCTCACACTCCATCCAACTTGACCTTAAGCAGAGCTGAGAAACGTAGACTTTCTGTGTATCCAAGAAGAGAAAATAGGATTCATGACTATGTCCTTCTTTGCCACATGCTTTTCTGCAGCTTACCACCTTCTACAACAATGCATACCAATCAGTTATCAACAAACCCCAAAATATTCTGCTCAGTTTCTCTCCCTACTGTCATACCTTACCTTTAGCCATCCTTGATCCCAATTAGAGTTGAGGGCTTTAAATCAATGGTGTCTTGGTTAAATATTGTTTAAGGAGCAAGTAGATACCTGGAAAACTAAAAAACATAACCAACCCAGGTTAGACCCCTCATCAAAACCCTCTAATAGCTTCCCATCACTTGTCACAGACATACAAGGTTTTCCATGCTTTAATCCTTAATACCTTTCCAGAAGCAAGCAGGAAATTTTTTAAGGTAACTTGCTTTATCTTAAGTATTCATGTGGCCAGGTGTGGTGGCTCACACCTGTAATCCCAGCACTTTGAGAGACTGAGGCAGGTGGATCACCTGAGGTCAGGAGTTTGAGACCAGCCTGACCAACATGGTGAAACTGTGTCTCTACTAATACAAAAAAAAATTTAGCTGGGTGTGGTGGCACATGACTGTAATCCCAGCTACTTGGGAAGCTAAGGCAGGAGTATTACTTGAACCTGGCAGGCAGAGGTTGCAGTGAGCCAAGATTGTGCCATTGCACTCCAGCCTGGGCAACAGAGTAAAATTGTTGCAATAAATAAATAAATAAATATTCATGTGAAATTTTGCATTCTGCTCTAAAATATACCTATGCATAGTTAAATTAAGCTGTCTCCCTAGAAATTTCTAAACATAGTGATTGTTCCAGGAAGATGTCCTGCCATTATTCAGGTTTTAGAATGTTGCCTGGCATGAGTGCAAAGGTTTAAGCAGCACAGCCCTTGAAACCCTGAGAAATGGTGTGTTAAACTGACTCTACTAGAAAGAGCCCAGCAGAGATGCTCCTAACTCTCTAGGATCCTGTCTTAGTTTGCTTGGGCTGCCCTGACAAGGCATGACAGCCTGAGTGGCTTAAGCAGTAGACATTTATTTCCTCATAGTCCTGAAGGCTGGAAGTCTGAGATCAAGATGTCATCAAGGTTGGTTCTTCTCAAGGCTTCTCTCTTTGGCTTACAGGTGGCCACCTTCTCCCTATATCCTAACATGGCCTTTCCTGTGTATGTGTCTGTGTCGTAATCTCTTCTTCTTTTCAGGACATTAGTCAGATTGGATTAGGGCTTACTCACATGATCTCATTTTACTTCTTTAAAGGCCCATCTCCAAATACAATTGCAATATGAAGCATAGGAGGTTAGGGCCTCAATGTATGAATTTGAGGGGGACAGAATTCAGCCCCTAACAAACTCCCAAGGTAATCTGAAGAGTACAGCAAAAAAGAAAATTTCCCCTATGAATTCACTGCAAAAAATGAATGGGCCTTCCTCGACATACCTACATATCTACCCATGTTTTGGCAGGTTTAGATTTGGAACATTTTGATTTAGGGAATTTTTGCATCTGTCTAGTGGCCGTGAAGGAGTTTTGTGCTTTGCGGCACTGTTTTGTAGTTGGTTTTTCCATGGCTGCTGCACATCTAAAGCAATAAAAGGGATTTGAATTGCAATAATTTGCCTTCTCGCTGTCATTCACAGTGCCCTGACTTGGTTGTCAAGCTTTTGAGAAAAATCACAGTTATACACATACTTTCTGTGCTGATACCTGCCACCCCTCTATTTGTTTTCTGATAAATATGCCCTTTCCCTGGAATTCTACTCAAATGCCAGTCTGTGATTGATTCTGGTGCCTGTCTTGTCCCTGTGTTATATGACAGCCCTTCCTGCATAAGAAGCCTTGCCCCTTCAGAGATATATGCTCAGAACTCAGTCTCCTCTCTCCTCCCTCAGCCAGCACTCAGCAGCTGCTGAGGAGAAATGAGTTTTGGGAATGGCAATGTGACAATTACACAGGTACCGAGTAGAACCAGAAGCTCTGGTCTCGGCTGCATGATGGCTTCAGGGAAATTAAGTGCAAGCTGTTTGGTGAATATTTCTCCTTAGGACATCATGAAATCCCAGAGGTGGGGATACAAGGACAGTGCCTGCCTATTACTCTCCCCCTCCTCCCTCAAGCTTCTAGAAAGAAGAAAGAAAAAGCTGCAGCTTAGTATTTGATATTTTGAATTAATTAGAGCCCCAAATCCCACACCAGCTAGCAGGTTTCTTAATGAGGCCAATGTATTCATCTTCTTTAGGGATCATTACAGTGCCTCACGATGCCCTGTAGGTTTCAAAGTGCTACTGTACGCCACTGCTTCATTTGGGCCCCACAATCACCTTGGTAGGTGGTCAAGACGAAAGTCATTCTTTCCATTCCTAGATGAGCTTTCGGGGAGGTGGAGTCACTTTTTCAAGGTCACATCACTAATAAGCAGTAGAAACTGAATTTGAACTCAGCTGGTCTGCTACCGGGTTCCATGCAGTTAACCACTGCTGTTCTACATTGTCTCTCCAGAAAGATGCATGACTGCTTCATTACTGAGTTATTTATGCAGGAAAAAATATGGAGGTTCAGTAAAATTTGAACTTCAGATGAACAAGTAATAAGTATTTTGTATAAGTATGTCCCATAGTTCTGCTTATCTCAAATATTTCATGGTAAATACTTATATTTATTAAATATTTATTTGATCTTTATCTGAAATGTAAATTTAACTGGATATCCTGTTTTGTATTTCCTAAATCAACCAATGCCATATTCAGCAAGATCTTAACAAGGTTAGCCAACCACCTGGCCTGACCAGCTCTATTCCAGCCATACCCATGCATGTCTAATACCACTTTCTTTTACTGACCCCGGCTTGAAACTTACCAGCCATGCCTTCTCCCTCCACCTGACTTCACCTGCACCTGCTTAATCTGTCACCAAGCCCAAGAGAGTCAATATTAACTTTGGTTCTCTCATCTGGCCCTTCCTTCCCATTCTGCTAAGCACCACTCTGATCCAGAAGCCTATTACTTCTCATCCAGACCACGGCCAAAGTTCTAGTTGCTGCCTTCAACAGATGATTGGCAGACCTTTTCTGACCAAAGTACAGAACATTTTCCTATTCAAAACTTACTAAAGGCTTCCTAAGTTTCTTAGTGTGACCTTCAAAGTTTTATTGACTGGGATCCAACTTGAATATGCCACCTCCTCTCTCTACCCCTACCACAGTTGAGTGTGAATTATAAGCCTCAATCACACTGACGACCCCAGCTTCCCACTTTTGTTTGCTTCTGTCACACCAATGACCTTGAATCTCACCTCCCTTGGCATCCTCAAGTCCAGTTTGACAACCACTGCCTCCAGGAAATATAATATGCTTTCCACTCACACAGCCATAAGTAATTTTGTCTCTGGCTCAACTCTCACAGTGCTTCCTAACTTTTTTGAACATGCCATATTATCTTCCTTTTCTTGTTTTGGCCCATGTCTTAGCTCTTCTCTCCATTGTCTTACATTCCTAGAGGACAAGAGATATTTTTGTGCTTTGTTACTCCTCTAAAGGGTTTAGCACAGTTTCTGTCATAGGATAGATGTTCCACAGAAATGTTTGGATATAAGTGAATGGCCTGATCCCAGAAACTTTCTCTGCTCTATGACACTTACTCTATGCCAACACTGGGACACACCATGGGGGATTAGAGTGATCACTAGGATCTGGTCTTGTCTTAAAGGCATATCATAAAAGCAGAGAAAACTTAACTGGAATGAAACTAGGCCACAATGAAGCCAATCTAAGCTCCATGTTTCTGCAAAAGAATCACACACCCAACTCCAGAATGTTTTGAAGAAAAAGGGAGGATTTTTCACTCAATAACCCTTGAGAAAGTTGAAGAGAGTATGGAGAGGTGAGGACAAAAGTACATCCTACAACATACAGCAAAATATTCTCAAAGTCCTCTTCCAGTTCTCCAGCCTAAACTCACTCTTTGTGGCACCTACTTATTTCACCTCTTTCTTTCCCTTATGCCCTAAACTCAAAAAGTAGCTCTCATCCAGCCTCGATGTTGCTTCATGAGCAATCCAACCCTCTCCTGGGATTTTGTTTGGTTTTGAAGTATTGCTTCACACTTTCTCATATTGAGGCATTGAGCCCTTCTCTTGGTTTCCATGGCTACATCCCCAGGCACTACCTGCACAACAGAGTACCTAGAGAGGCCAAGGGAAGAAATAATACTTTTTTTCCCCCACCATAAATCAATGAGATACTCTGTGAAGGCCTTCTAAAGGTATAGAAAAAAGAAAGCCCAGAAAGAAGAAAAGCAAAGAATGAGAAGGAAGACCTGAAGAGAGGGCTGGAAGCCCGTACTGCTCCTTCATCTTTGGTGACACTTTCTCTTCCAAGTCCTCCTTGCAACTTATAGTACGCTGTCTCTAAAGTGACCTCTCAGATGATATCCAGTGGGTCCATCTCTTGGTATCAATGCCCTATGTCATTCTCTCCTCTTAGGCTTGGGCTGGACCCACTGACTCACTTGTAACAAAATCAAATATGGCAGAAGTGATGGGATGTGACTTCTGAGGTTTTAGGCTATTAAAAAACTCCAGTTTCCATCTTAGTGTCTTTGTCTTGCTTGTATTCTCTTGTCCTCTCTTAGATTGCTCCTTCTAGGTGAATCCAGCTGCCATGCCATCATTTGGAGTGGTCCATGTGCATGAACTTAGACCCTTTCCCCCACAGTTGACCCTTGAGATGACCGCAGCTCTAACTAATCATGACAGAATGACATATCTTGAGCTAGTGGCTACCAGCTAAGCTGCACCCAGATTCCTGACCCATACAAACTGTGAGATAATAATTGTTAGTTGTTTTAAGCCACTAAGTTTTGGGATGATTTTGTTTGTTATGCAGCAATAGATAACAGATACACAGCTGAAGTTTCCACATGCTTCACTGGTGACTCAAGCACACCCATCCTACTTCATGTCCAAATGTCATTTTATAATGCTGCAGTCGAAATGATAAAGCCGGTGGTCTCCAGAGACAGTTGTAGGGCTTTTATAGCTGTTACAAATTCTGCTTCATGAATCCCAGACCCATATGCAAATGTGAAGCTCAACCTTTGATAAGCCATTTGATTTCCCTTTTAGCTAATGAAGTGAAAATACACCATTTTACACTAAGATTAAATTGCTAAAATGTTTCACTCTGGTCCCCAGTTAGTTGTAATTAAAAAATAGAAATGGAAGAACAGGAAAAGTCACTGACTCTCTTCTGGCATGCTGAGCAACAGAAGGCGAAACTGTGGTCCTCTGCAACCTCTAATTCGAGGTAAAAGGGTGGACATGGGGTAGCAGAGTGAGAGCACAGACCTGCCCAAACTGGCAAAGAGTGTGCAGTCATCCCCTAGCAGCTCCGAATGCCAGAGATGTTTCCCCATGATTTGATTTCTAGGGAGGAGGAAAAGAGGGAGTGTGTTCCTATTTCTCAATGCCTACTTAACACAGAGCATCTTAACTTGAGTCTCACAAATACTTAGGATATGAGTGAGTTTCAAAGGCTCTGAAAATTGCTGACACATAGTAAGAACTCAAATATGTAAAATAATTGTGTGTGTGTGTGTGTGTGTGTGTGTGTGTGTGTGTGTGTGAGGGTGGTGTTTAGCTATCTGTGTGGCTGAGATAGAGAGTGGGTGCGGGAGTGTATATGAACCTCTGTGTAGGTGTGTTGTGTATAGGGATCCATGTGTGTGAGATAAAATAGGTGAGAAGCATATATAAAAATGTGTGTGTATTTAGGTACCCACATGTATGAGAGAGAGCATGAGTGAGGAAGTGCCTATGAGCCTATGTGTCTCTGTGTGAGGGTATTGTGTAAGTACACAAATACTAGGTTTATCTGTGTATGAGCTAGGGTGTATCTATGCATGTGTGTGAGTGAAAGTATGGGTGAGGGGTAGATATTTATGAATGTACATTATTGACATGAGAGAAAACTGGTTCTCAGAGTATGTAATGCTTAAGAATCTCCCAAGCATCTTGTTAAGAAGGTAGGTCCTCAATCCCTACCCCCTGAGATTCTGATTCAGTAATGTGGGGAGGGGCCCAGGAATCTGTAGGTTTTTATCCTGGTGGTTCTCAGGCAGGTAGATCCAGAGAGAAACACTAGACCCAGAGACCCAGAGTGAAAAGGAACTATAAAAGTCATCATTCCACAGATGAGTAAACTAGGTCTGGAGGAGGAAAGTGGCTTGCTGCAGGCCACACAACTAACAAATAAAAGCCACAACTCAAACCCTGGCCTCCTGTCTACCAGCTCAGTACTCATTCAGGCACGGCAATATTTCTCCAACGAGAAGAGACATGGGGAGAGAGTCACGTGAAGGCTTTCTTCAATGTACCCCATTCCATCCATATAGTTGCCCTTGAGAATCCTTGCCATAGGGAACATTTGTTTGTGTGTGTTCATTATATGCCAAGAGGGTGTTGGGGAAGAAAACAAGACTTGATATCATATCGCATCCCTGCTATGACTACTGTATTAAACAGCAAAGGCAAAGGACAACCCTGTAAAGTGAGCCCTGTATAGGGGGATGTCCTAGCTGGAAGTACAAAATATTCTACCGAGCAAGCAACTGGTATGAGGGTGCAGATACCCTCTTGGCAATAATTGGGCTCATGCATGATTCTGGCTTCAGAGAAACTGGGTGTAGCCAATGGCATTTCATAGAAGAGACCCTTCAAAGACATGCTTACAAAAGAGCCAAATGCTATTTTTGATTCAACCATCATGCCATCTAACAGCCTCTCTCATTACCCTCTACCTTGCCCATTCATCTCAGATGCTGAACATTGTCAGATGCTTTTCAAAAATCTAAGCACACTGTAGCCCCTGAGTTTCCTTTATCTGCCATGACAGCAATGTCTTCAAAGAACTTCCGTAGGTTATTTTAAAATGACCTCCTCTAGCTTGGAGCTTACTTTCCCAGAGAGCTTTCACTTCAGTGCTGGATATGAGATGGGGGAGGACCAGGAAGGCTGATTCAGCAGCCCTGCTGAGGCTACAGTGAGCACCGGCAGAGAACTGTGTGTGGGGCCCAAACAGTTAGTGGTAGATGTGAGGGGAAGCTCTGCCTCTGTCATGAGCTGATGTCAACTCCTTAACTCCAGGTGTCTTCATCTCCGCAACAGCTTAGCCAAGGGAAGAATGGAGACACTTCACCCCTACCCCTACCATTTCATTTGCCATGTTTCTGTAGACACACAGGGGCCACTAGCATGGCAGCAGCCACCACAGACAATAACTCAACAAAAAGATTGTCTAGACCACAACCCCACAATTCATTTTTCTGTGCTCTTTCCATCCTGGTCATGAAGCAGGGGGCTAATAAACAGCCAAGCATTACAGGGCTGAGTAGAACAGAGATGATTAAGAAACTTGAAGTCTCCTTTGTGGCTCTTGAAGTTTCCTTGTGGCTCAATAAAGATTGAGCCAGTGGTGGAAAGCATCTTCAGGGAACCCGAAGCTTGCCATCTGAAGCATAGAGCTGTTGATTCTGCCTAGGATTTTCCCATTATTCATAGTGTTACATCTGTGGATTCGCTGAAACCTGATTTCTTGAGTTCTCAGGCTTTCACTACTTAGGTCCTTCCTTTGGAGTCTCGTAGCCTTTTTCCTGAGCCTTTTTTAAGACCTTTGCCTCTGTGCCTGCTATATCACTACTGGTGTACACTTCTCAGTGAGGGTATAGCTCTAGAAGGCAGAGCCTCTGTGTCCTGCATGCACCTTGTCCAAGACCCTTCAAATTGTGGATGTTTGGAAACGTATGTATCTCTGTTGCTGGGCAAAAATTGGCTGCTACAATTATTCAAGTTGAGATTTCGATGGGGACACAGCCAAACCATATCAGAATTGTTTATAAACCTGGGCTTTCCTCAATCTTGTGTGAGGAGCCTGAGCGCATCTCTAACCCCAGGACCCTGGACTCTGGCAAGGGCTTCAGGTTTATGGCTAGACTATTGCTACCGTGACACTCCCTCTGCAGGCTAGACTCAACCTTATTCTGGACTCAGGAAGCCAGACACATATTGATTCCTGCCATTGCAATCTATTCTCCACTCATATACGCATGCATGCATGCATTCATAAATCAATGCATTATTTATTCACTTGACATTTCTTTCCCTTTTTGCATCACTACCCTCCCCCCTTCTTTCACCTCCTTCCACGTCTGTCTCATTCTCCATAACACATGTCAACAACCTTGATGGTATCTTTCAATATTTTTCTATATGCTCAAAGACATTTGAGGCAGCTGGTCATTGTTTTAGAAATCTGAGATCACAATGTGAAGACTTTCTGCACACTACTTTTCTCACTCAGAAATCTCTCCCAGAAATCTTCCTAGGTAAAATGGTAAAGCTCTAGCTTGCTTTTTTATATGGATGCAGTCAGATCCATCATCTAACTTAACTTTCAGCCATATGTAAGAGTTGGAAGTTCCCTGAATATCCCAGACTGTATCCTGTCTCTGTGCCTTTGCCCATCCTGCTCCTCGGACCTGGCAAGTCCATTTCCCTATTGACCTGAAGGATACTTCCTCGTCTGTGAAGACTCAGCTTATAGCAAATCTTTCCTGTCAACAAATGACCTGGCACAAAAGTGACCCTGCTCTCAAGGTGCCCTGAACAGACTTTTATCTGAAAGTGTCTAAAATGTTAAGTGATGTGTTGTCACCTGTCTCCCTCCACAAGACTCTAAGGTCCAGAAAAATAAGACTTGTCTGTTTTGCTCACTGCTGGAATACTGTAGGTACTCAATAAATATTCTGAGGCCAGGTGTGGGGGTTCATGCCTGTAATCCTAGCACTTTGGGAGGCCGAGATGGGCAGATCCCATGAACTCAGCAGTTTGAGACCATCCTGGGCAACATAGCAAAACCCTATCTCTACAGAAAATACAAAAAAATGGCCAGGTGAGCTGGTGTGCACCTGTAGTCCCAGTTACCTGAGGGACTGAGGCAAGAGGATCCTTTGAGCCAGGAAGGTCGAGGCTACAGTGAGCTAAGATTACACAACTGCACTCCAGTCTGGGCAACAGAGTGAAACTCTGTCTCAAAAGAAATTAGACATGATGGGTGGATAAATGAATAATTGAATGAGGATAATGAAAGCCTGAACCAAAGGACTGGCAATGGAAGAGGAGTGACATTGGTACACTTCAGAGCTATTTATGACGTAGAACTGCCAAGACTTGGCAATTAGCTTAAGGGAGTGTTTCTTATTTCCACAAGAACATAATAATTACTATGAAAGGTCATGTTTGTCTTGTTCGTGGTGTCCTCCCCATTGCCTAGATTGAATAGTGCCTGGTACATAGTTAGTGCTCCATAAATATTTATAAAATAAATTAATTGCACTGGATTCAGGGATCTCCAGCCTGGGCCTTGTCCCTGACCCTGAGGAATAGACCCTTCAGCAACCCAAACCTCTCACCTTGCTGGTTCTCAAAGACTTCTGTCCTCTGCTTGCTCCCCTGTACTGTCCAAATCATGATGCAGCATCCTTCTCCCTTGGAATCTTTCTAAAGTCTTTACTTCAGTTAGTATCAGTTATTTCCAGCCCAAACCTGTGCTGATGAATAACTGTGTGTTTGTGTGTGTGCATGTGCCCACATGTGTATGTGCAGCTGTGTGTGTACAAATGGTGTGGGTGAGTGTGAAGTACAATTCCCAGCAGGGAGGCTCAGAATATTTCTATCACAGAATGAGGAAGCAGAGCTCAGGGGTTATTTTTGGCAGCAGCAGAGAAAACTGATATTCCTGTGATGAGGTGAGGATGGGCAGGGCTGCCTTACTCTCCTTTTGGCATAAGGTCAGAATCCAGGGTATGGAGAAAACTCAGGAGGTAGACCTGTGAGATATTTACCCTGAATTGCCTTTAGGAACCTTGGATTCCAGTTACAGGTATGTAGAGGAAGAGAAGGCCAATCTTTAAGCCAAATCCCTAGGAAGGCTTCATCAAAAGAGGATCTCCCTTCATTTTCCTAGCCCCATCTACAAGAGGTGTCCCAGAAGGCCTTGCTTGGGGATGGCAAGGAATAGAGTAGCAAGGAGTAATTCTGTCTTGTGACAACAGCCACGCACACCTACAGTTTCTGCCATAAATCAAAGTGAGAGGCCGAAGGAACTCATTACACTACAACAAAGCAATAGCCTGAGCAAATGCGCTGATAGTGATGAGTACAGAAATTTCTTCAGGCTACTGAGGAGCTCTGATATGTGTCTTAAGGGTACATAAAGAACAGGCGTAATAAATTGGGCTGAAATGGATGGTAGGGTCCAGACCATGGTGTTCCTTGAATGTCTTTTTAAAAGGCTTGGGCTTTATCCTGAAGGCAATTTGAGGAGTAGGGGGTATAATCCATGAAAGAGTTTAGGAGAGAAGTTACATGATCAGCTTTGGATTTATAAACAGTCACTCTGGTGGCAATGGGGAGAACAGACTGGATGGAAGCAAGATTTAGGTGCAGAGGAACAAAGAAGAGACTGCGAAGTTTGCACTGGCACCATATATATGGCAGGAGACATGGGAAAAGTGGGTCATCAAGAGATGCTTAAGGGATAGACTTAATAGAACCAGGGAATGCAGAGCAAGCGTATATGTCAAAGAGATGATGGCAAATCGTGGAAGATAGCCTGGAGTTGAAGAAGGTTTGAAGGTGGAAGGCAAGAGTTGAGTCAGAGGTGACTCAAAGTTTACAAAGAACCAGGAACAGAAAAGATAAATCAAAGGTCCTCAGGGGAGTCTTGGTGTGGTTGGAGGAGTTTGGAGACAACAGGAGTGCAGAGGCCTGTCTTGACCAGGTAAACTGGAGGTCTCAGCAGTCAACCTAGTGTAAATCCCCAACAGGCAGTTGGGAAGAGAGGTCAGTACTGGAAAGAACAACCTGAATTTGACAGCATGACATGACTCAACCCGCAAGCCAAGCCAGTGCTATGTCACTGATTCAGAACACAGAGGCTCAGACAAATTGGACAGTCCTGGCCTGCAACTTGGCACAAGGCACATGCCGTGCTGCCTCCCAGCAACAGGTTCTCACAATCTAAAATCCACCTCCTATATGTATGGCTTGAAGGAGGTGCATTTAACTTGGGTTTAGAATATAAAATGTGTATACAACAATTTATTCCATTAGCACATTCACTTCCCACCTCAGAACTAAATGCCTCTACTAATTAAATACATTTATTTTAACTGCAGAAGCATTTATTTCCAAAATAAGGACATGTTAATTATCTGCAAAGTGAAATTAACCCCAGGATGCTAATCTATATATTCATCTGCCTTGATATATATTACCCATGGATGCCTGGCTGTGCTGCCAACCGTTGCTCAACACTGTTCAATGCACTCTTACCACCTGCATCCCCATCCTTCTTGTTATTGTCTTACTGAGAACTGCATGGTTGATGTGGAATGTGTAATTTAAATATTACCACACTCAACAAGCAGGTTCTGAAATAATTCAAGGGCATTTTTACTGGGAGAGGAGGTAACTGTCTCCAAATACCCTGAGGAAATTTTTGCTCATGTTTTATGAGAACTGACACCTTAATTCTCTTGTCACTGACATTTCCTAGACATGGGTACATATCTGTAATTCTCATGATAAGTCATTAGTATTAATTAAGCCACATCAATAGCATAATTTAGCTAGTCAGTCAACATCTTCTGAGAGCTCTCAGTGGGGGTAGCCCTAACTCAGAGAACTGGAGAGTTAATAAGGGAAAAGAAAATGCAGCAATAGAAAGAGTTTTCCAGAAAGATGAGCATTCTTGCCTTCACAGCCACTGGGGAGTCACTCACAGAAACTTCAAGAGGAACTGAGGTCTTCTTGTATGATATAACATTTGTTTTTTTCATCTGCACAATGGATCAGAAATACCTTGCAGCACTCTGGCATCAAGGGGAAGAGCTTCAGAGAGAGTGGACTTCAGTGACCCTGGAGATAGAAAAATGGAATGCAGTTGGTTCCAGCAGGAATTTGGTAACTCCGTGGGCCAAATTCTGTCTTTTGGTCAGACCAAGTCTGGTCAGTCAGAAGTGAAAAGGTAAGAGAGCCCTCTCAGTTAACAGAATGTTTTCTTTCTTCCTTCCTCTCCCTTCCTCTCTCTCTCCCTTCCTCCTTCCCTTTCTCACTCCTTTTATCCCACCCTTTCTTCCTTCCAGAATATTTTTTGAGCATTTTCTATGAACAAATAAAAGTTCCTTCTCCTAAGCAACTAGGATTCTAGTGAGGGGAGAGAAATATAATAAACAAATGAACAAACCAAACAATATGTCAGTTGGTGAGAAGTGTTATAAAAAATAAATGAGAATACAGGAACAGATGTGATGAAAGGGGATGGTATTTCAACATCAGTTACTTCCCTGTGCAGCATAGACATAGTAGAAGTCAGCAGGAAGGAGGATATTCCTACTCTTGGATACCTAGACTCATGAGGCATGCTTGCAGTGTTTGTAGCAGTTGAAATAAATCTTGCGTTTTTAAAGTGCTAGCTTGTGTTACTAGAACTACAGATTTTATGCACCCAAATGACTTTCCTAGCCAAGTACCATGTGCTCATGCCTACAGAAAAGGCAGAGGCCATTACCACCTACTCTTTCCCCTGGGCTAGTACCAATTTGACTCACCAAAGGAAAGCTCAAGAGCTTTAATTTGGGGATTCCCTGAATTCTGATGAGTGGGAGGACAAATGAAAAGGAAATGCAAGTCAGAAGTTATGTTTCTATTTCCATGAATGAGACTTGTGTTGGGCTCAAAGTGAATAAGAGGCTAGAACTAAATGATTTGATAGTGGTCTAGAAGACTGCATTGTCTAACATCAGGGATAAGCGAGGCTATATTAAAGAATTCCAAATTGAGTATTTAAACCCCAAATCCTCTGGTCCCCTATGCATCTTTGATTGTAGTATGTAGAAGAATATGGATGTGTATAGACCATATCACACACACAATTTTTCAAAACACTAAAGTACACTAATGTGTTATACACCAAGTTCAAGATGCTTGAACTTTGCTTTGCTTGGCAGCCAGTGGTTCTAACGACTACACTCAAGATGTGGGCATTGTCAAGTATTTCCAATAAAGGAGGACAGAGGAAAGATTGCCTTCATATGTCTGTGGATGTCTACCAACTTGAAAGACTATATCATGCTATTGAGGCTCCTTTCCCTTCTTAGTGACCAGAGAAAATGTTAATTTAAAATGGATTTATCTAGAAGATTTAGCTTATGTAGATGAGTATTATATATCAATCTGTGCATTTGTTTTTGTCCATCCCCTCCCTCAAGAATGAATGCTTCATGATATTTTATGTACTGCTGCAGCATTAGCACCTCAGTAATGTCTGTCTCAGAAGAGATCTCAACAAATATTTGTTGCATGAATGAATGACATAACTGTTTGCAACAGATCTTTGGGAGAGCACAAGCTGCAGCCCCTTAAGGTACTGGGCTGTGTAGAGAGGGCTGTTTGTTTTCTTAAGATTTTCTTTGGCAAGTTCTCTATATAAATCTAAATATAAGTCTTTGTCAGGTATTTGTTTTGCAAATATTTTCTGTGCCTTGCCTTCTTATTATTTTATCAGAGTCCTGTAAAAGAATGAAATTTTTTATTTTGTCCAGCTTATCATTTGGTTCTTTTATGGATTGTGTTTTTGTTGTCGTAGCTAAGAAATCTTTGCCTAACCAAAGTCACAGACTTTCTTCTGTATTTTCTTCTAAAAGTTTTAGTTTTATGTTTTACATTTAGGTCTGTGATCTATTTCAAATTAATTTCTGATTATGGTGAGGTAGTGGTCAGGCTCTTTTTTGCATTTGAATACTCAATCCTTCCAGCATCATTTATTGAAAAGATTATTCTTCTAACTCCATCCATGTCCCTGCAAAGGAAATAACTTCATTCCTTGTTACAGCTGCATAGTATTCCATGGTGTATATGTAGCACATTTTCTTCATCAAATCTGTCACTCATGGGCATTTGATTTGATTCTTTCTCCACAAATGCAGCAGTATTTGCAATAGCACACTATTGAAAACAATGTAAATGTTCATCAACAGGGGACCAGTTAAATAAATTCCAGTATACTTATCCATTGGAAATCCATGGCACCATTAAAAAGAATACAATAGCTCTATACATACTTATTCTGAACAATCTTTATACCCTGTTAAGTAAACATAAACATTTTAAATTGAAATAAAATTAATTTGCATATATTTTTCTATTAACCATACGTTCACATCTTTTCTTTTTTTTTAATTGTACTTTAGGTTCTGGGGTACATGTGCAGATCAGGCAGGATTGTTGCATAGGTACACACGTGGCAATGTGGTTTGCTGCCTCCATCACCCCTGTCACCTACATCTGGCATTTCTCCCTGTGTTATACCTCCCCAACCTCCCCACTCCACCTGATGTCCCTCCCTTGCCCCCCCCCAACAGACCCCAGTGTATGATGTTCCCCTCCCTGTGTCCCTGTGTTCTCATTGTTCAACATCCACCTATGAGTGAGAACATGTGGTGTTTGGTTTTCTGTTCTTGTGTTCACATCTTTTCATCCAATAAATATTCGCTGAGATCTTCTCATGTGCAGGCACTGTTCTAGGCACTGAGGATACAGGAGTGATAGCTAGTGGGAGAAAGCAGACAATAAACAAAGAATTAGTGTGATAGTTAATTGTATGTGTCAATTTGGCTGAGCTAAGGGATGCTCAGATAGCTGCTAAAACATTATTTCTGGATGTGTCCGTGAGGGTGTTTCCAGAAGAAATTGACATTTGAGTCAGTAGACTGAGTAAAGAAGATCCAACCTTGCCAATGTAGGTGGCCATCTTCTAAGCCTCTTCTAATCCATTGAGGGCCCAGATAGAACAAAAAGGTCAAAGAAGGTAAAATTCTCTCTCTCTCTTCCTGACCTGGGACACCTGTATTCTCCAGTCCTGGGACTTTGGTGCTCCTGGTTCTCAGACCTTTGGATTAGATCAGGACATATACCACTGGCTCCCCTGGTTTTCACAGCTTCTGGTTTGGACTGAAACGACACCACTGGCTTTCCTGGGTCTCCAGCTTGTAGATGGCAGACCATGGTTCTTCTCAGACTACATGATAGTGTGAGACAATCCCTCATACTAAATCTCTTTCTATGTAGCTATATATCTCTGAATGGCTCTGTCTCTCTGCAGACCTACGATGAATACAATTACCTACACACAATGTTGGATCATGATAAGTACCACGGAGAGAAATAAAACAGGGTAAGAAAGATGTGGAGAGTGATTTAAGGGTTACAATTTTAATAGGGTGGACATAGAAGGTTTTACCAAGAAGGTGACATTTGAGTAAAGACTTAAATGAGGTAAAAAAGTGAATCACAGAGACGTCTTGGAGACAAACATTACATGGTGAGGAAAAGCAAGGCCCCCAAGGCAACAGCTGTTGGATGAATTTCAAGGAGACCGGTGTGGTTGGAACAGAGTGAGCAAGTGGAAGGAAGTGGCAGGGAATGAGTGAGGGAAACAACAGGTCAATAGGGCCTTGTAGGCTACTGGAAAGACTTTTGCTTTGACTCTCAGTGAGATAGGGAGGGATCCGAAGGAGTTTCAGTAGAGAAGGAGCAATTTTGTTTATTTGTAGAAGCTCTTTATATATTTAGGAAACTACTTGTCAGGCATTTATTTTGGAATTTGTTGTTCCCATTTGTCATTTCTGTTTTTACACTTTGCTTATAATATTTTTCTATGTAAACCTTAATATATACTTAGTTAAATTCATAAATTCTTTGTGTAATTGATAGCTAGCTATTGTTGGCCTACCTATAATTAATTTTTTTCATTTGGGATCTAGCCCTCTCCCCTCACACTATGCAGGGTGTGGGAGACTAAAGCCTGCTGGAAATAGCTCCAGCCCTGCCAAACATTACAGTACCTAGCACCTGCTCTTCCCACCATAGTGACTAATTTGGGCAGGAATGAAACCTCAGTCACTCCAAGAGCCCAGCTATTGGCTGTCAGTACCATCTTCTCCCCTAAAGATGATATCCAGCTATATTGAAGGCTTCCAAAATTGTCCTGTTCCCACCTGTCACATGAATGTGTGGAGGACTAAGACTCTGCCTTTCTCCACCCCATACTTTCTTCATATGGACAATATGAATGGGTGATGTCACAATGTATTATTTACATCACCTAAACTCAAGTCAGAGGGAGAAGCAACAAATCAGCAGTACCTAGGAAGTTCTCAAGTCCTCTGGGTGAACTTTACCTATATATACAAAATATATTTGCCTCTTTCCTTTAATCTTTTTTCTTACTCCCACCACTTTCCACCCAGTGTGTAATACTATTAGTCACTTCATAGAGTTCTTACAAGGAGTTAAATCAGGAAATATATGAAAACCACTGAGGGCTGGCAACAAGTTCTATTGAGTTATGAGTATTATTATCTCCCTTAGGCTGGATGCACAGTGTCAACTCTTCTAGGACCATAGTAAGCCAGTGTTTCCAGCTTCTTCTATTATGTCTTTTTAATCTGGGGAGTGGCTTAACATATTAGATGGTCCTTTACATGCCTGAGCAGTCTTTATTTGATGATATTTCTATGATCTCATGAACAGCTAGATATTGCCACTCTATTTTATCTTGTTGTGGCAGCTGGTGTTTAGTCAACTTGTCTTTTTTTTTCTGTCTTTATATTTTTGGTTTTGTTTTTTGGCAGAAGCCTGTGTTTTTCAGATTACTTTTTGCTTGTGTCTACTTTTTCCCAAAACAATATTACAAATTAAACTTATTGTATATTTAAGTTTATTTTATGCATCAAAAGTTGCATTGAATTTCTAAGCTATTATGATGTCAAGTCATTTTATCCCAAACTAGGCTATGTCTTTCCATATATTCAAATCTTCTTTTATGTCCCTCAACAATTTCCCTCACATAAATACTGCTTATTTCTTCTTAAGTTTATTTTTCTTAACTCCATTTTGGATGTTTTAAATGTAGTCTTTTCTCCCTTTGCTCTTTATTAAGGATTGGCAAACTACAGCCTGTCTTTGTAAATAAAGCTTTGTAATAAAGTTTAAATGGCCACACCCATTTGTTTACATGTTGAGTATGGCTGTTTTCAGACTGAAATAGCAGGATGAAGTTGTCATAACAGAGGCAATATGACCGGCAAAGCCAAATATATTTATTATCTGGTCATTTACAAAAAAAGTTTGCCAACCTCTGCTTTATGTTTTTGATCTAGTTGCTATTCGAAAATAAAGCTATTGATATTTGTATATTAATTTTTTACCCAGATAACTTACTGCTTTTATTACTTAATAGTTTACAGTATTTCTTTTTGTCTTCCCAGGTGTTACATCGGTAAATATTAATAAATCTATTTGTTAATGTTTCATTTAGAATTTTTATACCGGTATTCACATGAGAAGTTGTCTTTAATTTTCTTTTGAGTTTATCAATCTGTGTTCACTCAGGAAAACAAAGCCACTTAAGTATACCAGGAGTGGAGGGTTTAATATAGAAATGAGGATTTATTTGGATTTTGGGAAAGCTAATGAAACAGGTCAGCAGAGTCACTGCAGAAGACCAGGAAATTTACATCAAGAAGGTCAGGGAAGCAGACATTAAAGACTTAAGCCTGAAGCATAGAAGTAAGGATCCTTCAATATTTACTGGGAAACTTCTGAAATTCTCAAGAACCTCTGAGAAATCTCCCATTCGGTGGCAATGAAGTGGTGATACTCAAGACATCACCAAGAAGGCTTTTTGAAGTTCTCATCTATCTATATGTCTCACTGCACTATGTCCAAAGACAACTTGCCTCTGCTTGTCTTCTGTCTCCTAAATCTCTTAAGATTTCCTCTTTTTTGTTTAAGTCTAATCCAGAACACTTACATGGCAGGTAATTCTGGGAAATGTAGTCCCTTGTTTCTCTGAAGGGCTGGGGATAATACCAAATTTGCAACAGACAATCTAGCACCTTTTTAAGGTTTTGGCATCAATGATTTATTTGTGCTCTAAATAGTTCTTATGATTATTCCATGAGAGCTTGAAAAGAAAAATCTAATAATAGATTTTATTGTTATTTGGTTAAGTCCTCCACATTTACTTATTTTTTCACTATTTGTCATGGAAAGATGTAGCTAAATAAATATTTTTTTTTTTTTTGGTAGATAAAACAATTTTCAATTAGGATAAGAACTTTCAGGAATGGCAGACTAAGAAGATGGCCGTTTAGGAACAGCTCAGGATTGCAGCTCCCAGTGAAAGCGCAGAGGGTGAGTGGA